>NW_008824010.1:1739371-1768251 GCF_000699105.1 Pygoscelis adeliae
GCCCACAAAATGTATTTTTATCTAATATGGGGGCTGTATGTCCAAGTGTTAAAAGCACTAAATGCTCTGGTGTGCTGCACTAATTGCTGTGGTATGCTCTGCCTGATTGACTTCTCATGGAATGGCAAGTGGAGGTGAGGAGGAGATGATAGATAGTATATGTGAGAGGGCAGCCCACGGTTCCTTGTAACTTATGGATCTAAAATTCTTCCCTGAGGTTGTGGTACTCGTCAAAGCACCATGAAACTAAAGAAGCAATGGAGATTTTGGCATCTTGCAGCGATTGGGGAAAATGAGTCAAATCCTCACAATCGGGATGAAATACTTTTCAGACTATAGGTTTATCTCAGCGGAAAAAAACAAATCCTTTGGTTTTTACCCTTGGCATCACTTCTAACCCCAGGATACCTCCATTCCAATCTTCGTCCTTCAAAATGTAGCTCAGAGACTGGCCTCTTTCTGAAAGCTTAGAAGCATGGACCTCAAAACAGGAGATTATTCCTTTGTTGTTTCTTCCTCACCAAAAGTTAATCCCTTAAGGACCAGGGATTAAACACTTTCTCTTTTTTGGTTAGATAATATCTATAAAATTTTATTGAGTAGTAGCTCATGATCTCAAAAAAGCTTACACTTTTAACAGTAAGTGTTCATAAATCAAACTGAAATTATGTGCCAGGAGGTAGTAGTCAAGATTTCTTTAGTGGAGCAGAAAAGCATGTTGGAAAGAAATCTGCGCGGGCAGGTCAGAGGAGGGGAGAAGAAAATGAAAAGTCCGATTTGAGGCCATTGTTAAATAACAAAAGAAAAGGACAAAGGAAATAGGATTAGAATTTTACACACTTTCTCCTGAGTTTTTGTCGCTCAAAAATGTTTCATCAGGAAATTGTAAGTACATATGTACTTTTATCTGAAATGAATAGTTGCGTAGCTATTCTTTAGTATTTGTAGTACAATACTAATCTCTTATGAAGCTGAGCATTCACTCTATCAATATTTCATAGTCTGGAGAGCTTAGTGGAACTGCCCTATGCATGTCTTCCTCACCATTCACAATGAGAGAAATCCTATCGCAGCTACATTAGTTGTGGCAGCGTGTAACACTTTTAAAAAAAAAAAAAGCGCCCTTTAATAACTTTGAATGCAATCTCACAGCTAAAAACAGATCCATATTGCATATGATCCTACTAACTTGCTAATATGGTTCATAGTTTGGAATTTCGGGGTTTAAAATCTGAACTCAAAATTGATCAAAATCAGATAGAACAAGGACAGGTTATAACGTAGGAGTAGGTCCACGCTTTCTTAAGGAACTTGCTTAGTCCTGACCTGCATGCTTTCTTGTAGTGATTTAATTTTTGAAGTGGTTTCCATACACTGTGTATTGAAGCAAGATTATGAAGTGTCCAGTCTTGGCGTGCTTGAAAGTCCTAGAAGTCATCCTATCTGGTAATGGTACAGCTTTATTTTATCTTGTGTCTTTCCCCAGGAGTCTCTGGATAATGGTATTGCCATATATTCCTTGAAGGTTTTGTCAGATGGGATGGGAATTAACATTCTTTACCCTCTTTTTGAACATTTATACTATTAAAAATAGCGTACCATGGACAGAGTGTGCTTTTGCTTCAAAATTTTGCAATGGAAGTTAGTTTAAAAGAAATTCTTCCCAAGTGAGGAAAAACTATCTTTGAAAACTGACTGTAGGCTTGTTCAGTGACTCGGAGACCCCAGTTGACAGATACAGGACCAGATGCACAAGGAGCTATAAGATACCATATATATGAAGACATATTTATTAAAGAAAGAAATTAAAAGACATTCTGTATAGGCAAAAAGTCCAGTTTAACTGGCTTAAACAATACACTGAAACTTGTCTGACTGAATTACTACTACTTCTAATAAGAGATCAAACAAAAAAGCTCGAAAATCAGTTTAAGGCAAAGCTTTGGGTGAATAGACAAGGGACTGATAATAAAGTACTTGAATGATATTGAAATAAGATTTAAAAGAAAAAAATTCATGACACAGGGAGTTTGTATGAAATCCTTGAGGGTAGCGCTGTTCACTGCAACACTCATAGGATAGGAGTACATTGCCTTCATTTAGTCTTTCATCCAGAAAAGCAGGACACCAAGATGTAAATGAGCTGTGCATACGAATGAATCTATTTTTTTTTATATATATATATATATATAGCTTTACCAATTATTGACGTGCAGCCATAGGCAGAGTATATGACTTCTGCTTGGCAGTTATGAAAGACTATATGAACTATGAAAGATTAAATGTGAACTGCAACTGAATGTGCAAGGGACACAGAGGCTACTCAAATAGCCTTCAGAGATTAGTGGGTAAACTGAGCTCCATGAGGCCAGTTTAGTTTTGTTCAAATCTTCCATGTGTGCTGCTTAGGAGTATGCAAGTAAAATAACTTCTGGATCTTTTGGATCACTTTTAGTTAGAAGGGAAAACCAGCTATGTCGTCTGGTGCCCATTTCTGCAGTGGAGATTGTATAATGGTTGGAATAGTTTATCTTGTTGTGGAAATCTTAGGTAGGCGTATAAGTGTTTCATTTTGTGTGATTGTGAATGCGTCCCAGGCAGAGTTAGATTGTCAATATGAGTTCCCTATGATAAGCTTTTTAACAAACTTTAATCTAATGTGAACAGTGGAAAAAAAAAAACAACCCAAGTAGAAAAAACACATGCTATTGGACTAAAACAGCTGTGCATATGAGTATTACTAGCTTTCTCAGGAGAACTTGAGCAGTCCTACAGAGTTGCGTCAGTTTTGAGTCACTTGCTAAACATCAAAATTCTGTGTTCTCAGAACAGTTTAATAATGTGAAAGTGCAGAGGGCTGCATTCTGCTGTTTCATCAAGTGGGATGCTAAAATACCTCTGCTGTCATTATCAAAGTAACTGCATTTCACCTTGATGCCACTTAAGGCCTGGAGAACCCCAAGGCAGGGTGGTGGTTAAAGCTTGGACAGGATGAAGCACAAGAGTAAGCACTTGCGTCTATAAAACAATTTCCAAGCCAATGCATTGATGGAGTTGCTCTTTCTAAGGAAAATTAATTTGTATATGACTGATACATAAATTTCTAACCTGGCTGAACAGTGAGTGATCAGACTGTGCACAAAAAGCTATAGCAAATACTTGGTACAGTGCTGATAAGCTGCCACAGCTGCTTGTAAACCTGCTGAGCATTTTTTCACTGAAGACTTTTTGCCACCTTTGTAGTACTTCCTCCTTCTTTGGTCTAAAATTAGAGCCCAGACTAGAAGGGGAGCAGGGAGGAAATCAATACACTTTGCTGACAGTCACTAGAGTTGCTTGCCTTTTTTTTTTTTTTTTTCCTTTGAGGCAACTAAGAACTGGCTTCAGATGTTCTTGGCCTCCTCCTGCCTTTTATAAACTATGAGATATGGTGGAATTACGTCTCCAGCTTTGTAGCACAAAGGATTAAAGTACATTTTAAACAGTACATAAAGCTGTCAGAGTGCAGTATAAGCTCATAACAGTTTGTCTTTGTGATGACCTATGGGCTCTCAGGTAGCTAGGGAACACTTGGACTGAGACAACAGCAAAACTGTGTAGAGAGCTGATAGCTGAGTGGCAAACTCCATGTCACTGATTGAATACTTTGTCTTTACAGGCCGGGTTTCCTTTTTCACCTCTGGATCAGAGAACCTTCATCGGGTGGAAAAGGTTCACTGGGGCACTCGCTATGCCATCACCATCTCCTTCACCTGCAACCCAGACCATGGCATTGGGGATCCAGTCTTGATGTAATTCCTCCGGGGATGGAACATGAGGTCAAATGGAATGAGAGAAGCCCTGCAAGAGGAGAGGAAAGAGGGAGATAACATCTCTTGTAACCTCGCATTCAATTAGAATTTCCCAGTTGTATTAATATATTGTAATACATTTTATTTTCACATGTCCTTTTCCATAAATGTTGCAAACAGTGCCTTAAAGACCATCTTAAATTTGGTGTATTCTGAAAATGGTTTGTCTTCATGTCCTAAAGGGATAGGCTACAAAGAAGAGTCCTGGACTGGGCTCTTTTTTTTATTATTATTATTTTTTAAAATTCTCCAGTTTAAAAGAGACAAACAATCTTTGGGACCATGTCTTGATATGACTCCCCATGCTGCTGTTACCTGTTGTTTAATTATTTAGTCTCTTCGGTTACTAATGGGATGTAGAAAGTTTGACCTAAGTTAATAGAGCAAGATGAGTGTTATTCTTTTGAACATACCTTCTGTTGAGAGGAATGTATTCTGCTTTAGCATGGGCACTAGTGGGCAACACACCTGTGGTTTGACTACTGGGACTTACTTGAACTTTTTTTTTATTGAATTACTAGAGATATTTTCTGCTACAAACCGGGACTAGTTAATACAAAGTCAGAAATACAATTCTCTGGTTAGCCAGAAAACAGCACTTTTGGATTACAAATGCTCTGGCGTGCTAGGGAATGTCATGGCATTAGATCCCTCTGATCAGAATGCAGCATTCCCAACTCACCTCATTTTCTCTGAGTCATAATGAAAATGATCGGTCTTCCTGTTGGAAGCCCAGTGTTAAGGTTATGAAGAGCTCTTAATGGAGATGGCTTGACCATGGAACCCTGTACATTAAGTAAATACTAAAAAGGAGAACTGGGCAGAGGTAATCAGACAGTCCTCTGCATTCATCTCAGCGTTCACCGATACCTAATTCCCAGGTCGGGCAGTAGGATTTGGGAGGGGAACAGCTGAGAAAAAAAGCTAGTTTTGTTGTGGTTTTCCATATGCCAGTTCTGGCCTCCTTAGACTCAGTCCTGTAAACCTTGGCTTGCTGTTGGAAGGATGGCTAACAAAACCACATGGACCAGCGGACTGTGGTATGTGGGGTCTGAGGGAAACTGGTGTCCACCTACATTTTAAATTGATACGGTCTTGAGCTGGAGCTTGATAATAAAATACTTTTAGGCCCAATAAATACATGTTTTCAATGTAATCTTAAAACCAGTTGAAGGAAGCTTGGTTTTTTTTTTATTGTTGATGCAACTACAAATATTGTGTTGTGGAATACTGTGTTTTATCTTGTCCAAAACAATGTTTTACCTGTTTCAGAAAGTTTCTCAATAACTCTTTTTGACTTCTGTCTTTCAGTTCAGTATGAAGACTTTTTCTATTAACTAGAATCATTAGTCTGTGGTGTTCCTTGAATAATAAATTGCAAGGACTTCAGAGAGGAGGGGATGATTGCATTGCAGTACAGATAAAGTAACAAACGCACGCGTAATCTTGCCAACTACCTTGCTTTCTTATTACAATCAAAGATTTTTGCGGGTCAGCACATTGATAAGTAAATGGTAGGAAAACCTAATTTTTTTCTCAATCAAGTTCTGAAGCAAATATGTTGATTTGTTTTATTAATAGTCTATATAATTTCGGTGAAACACTTTGAAAATCTGGAAATGCGCTTTGATTATTTTTATTTTTTATTTTGTGCATAGAGTTTTCACTTCTGTTTTAATCTACCGTTTTATGGAAATAATGGAAATAATAAGTATTGGGGGGGATTACACCGAAGATCAATATAAAGAGGAATGATGACAGGACACTTGGACTTGTTCTATTGTGAGTGTTCTCATTTGGCACACCAGCAAGTTTAGTCTTCTGTAATTTCATTTCTTTGTTCTCAAACCTGAAAAAGGCTTCCTTGTCCATGCTAACAAGGAAGAATTGTTAAAATGGCTGGATGCTAGGAAATAATAAAGTCAGTTGGATTCCATATCTAAATACTTGTCTCAAAGCCTGTTAATTCCAAGAAATTTGCATTACACCCAAGTTGTAAGTCTATGTGAGGGCAGACCAAGATCACTAGCAACTGCTTTACTGGCTTAAAACTTGATTCCTAATGTTACCTTGAGATTTAAATGTAGGGCCTTTTCCTCAAAAATACCCGATAGCAGTGGAATCTAACTATGAATGGACCTGTGTGGATTTGGGTTGGGGTTCTCTAGGTTGAGGTCCTATGTTCCAAAATTCTTAACTTCACCGCTAAGTCCTATCACTGCTCTGCAACACTGTCATATAAATTGCTTTGCCACTTTTAAAAGTGTTTGTTAGTTACTTCTGTCTGTCATGCAGGCTTTGAGTTGCACTGAATGAAAATGGCATTTTCAGAGCTGCCCTCTATAAAATACTGCTCAACAACATCATGTTAGACCATGGGGGAAATCTCAGCTAATCTCCTCTCGGATTTTCATCTTTTGAAGATCCTGTGTATTGTAAAGTCTCCCGAACATGGTGCATCTCTCATGCTATGAATTGACTGTCGTTCAGAAATAAAATCAAGTTGGTATTTGTCTTTTCGAGTTTTTAAGCTTTAGTAATGTGTTCAATATGATGACCAAACCTGTCAAATATAATTTGTGGAAAAACATGTGCGCTGTACCTGGTAAGAGAATTCATCTTTTGAAAGAAGTATAATAATTCAATATGCTGTATGTTTCAGTACCAACCAAGATTTTTCTATTTGAAGCTGCAATATCCGGACTACTATATATATAAGCAATATCTAGATCTATGAAGAAATTAAACAGCAAATGAGGAAGTACAGTGCAATCTAAAAGATTCTGAACATAGCCTCCAGCAGGAAAACAGTAATTGCAGAAAGGCTGATGTTCCTGGGGCAGAGTGGAATTTGCAGAATTCACTGATCATTAGAAATAAACTTGACTTAATTTATTTTAGTCCACTTAAATACCCTGAATAACCTTTTATTAAGGGTATCTATTCCCAGTTCTTGACAGATAATTCTGAATTTGAAATACTTTAATTACTGTCTGTCCTCTTTCAGGTTCAGCCTGCCTGTTGCTACTGGGAAATGCAGTGCTCTGTTTCTTAGAACTCTGATTACGCCGAGGACAGGATTTGTTCTGTTAAACTAGCATAAATCTGATGCCAAGCTGCTGTGGACAAGTGCTCTTAATTGAACACACAGTGATGGCAGAATTTGGCTTGATGTTTCCCAGTTGTGTGAGAACCTCTGTAAAGAGCCCTCGTGGTTCAAACAAAGTAAAGATAGGTCAGTACATGTTCAGTGTGAACTGGGGCTAAGTGCTGACGTTAAATTTGCGGCCTTGTACCTGAAAGCATACTTGTTACAAGTATTTGGGAATGTTGATTTGTATTTTGAAAGAAAAATAGTTGTAAGGAAAGGTAAAGCGTGCTTGTGAGAAAAGTCCCAGGATGAAATAGAAAACACAGCAGGAGAGCAAGCCAGAGTTTGAATCCCTACTAAGAGACTGAGTGAAGCTTCCTGAGGACTTCTGTGAAATTGTACTACTTTTAAAACTATCTTTCTATTCAAAGGTTTTGGGGAATATCAGGAACTTTTGCAAAATTAACAGGCAAGTGATCAGATTAGGTTTTTAGTGTAAACATAGCTTTCAATCCTGTAACATGCATTTTATTTTAATTTTTTATCCCCTATGACATGATTCTAGGAACCCTGAGTGGACTTCTTGGCATTTCTCATGTATAAAATTTTCATTGTGTAAGCAGGTGTGGAATGACCGTGGTTTTTAATTCCCCATAAATCAGCTGAAGGTTTGGAAAGGTACATTTATGTTGAGATTTTCCTGAATATGTATTGTCCACCTGAAATACTCTAAGCTCCATCTTAATGAATTTCAAGTCCAGAAATGTTTACCAGGATACTCTATTTACAAAAAGATTTTAATTTGGATTTATAGCAGAAATTTAGCTTCATGTCTTATTTATTTTTAAGCTCAACATCTCAACAGGGTACTTTCCGAGGCTGTAGCACATAATGATGTGCATGTTAAAATAATAGTGTAGCTGAAATGGCATTGATAATGACTGTGCTGTCAAGAAAATCTGGTTTTGTTTCTTCTTCGATTGCAATTCTTAGTACATTTGAATTTCTCCTTTATAGCTTTCCTTTCCCTGGTAAATAAAGATGGCTTTGTTTTTAATATAGAGTTCCTCATATTCCTTCTACATCCAGATATTCTTACACAGTGTTTACATGTGAATTGGATCTCTCTAACGTGCTCATGTGTAGCTTTGTATAATATTTCTGTCTTGTCTAAATTCTAGGGATAAACCCAGGAAATGTTGCTGGAGGCCAGGGCTCTTTGAGAGGAAAAAAAAAAATACAACCAACCACCTGGCCTCCTCTTCCCTCCCCCAAGCAAAAAAAAAAAAAAATCCCAACTCCCGTCTCTCCTTTTTGAGTCTCTTGTGCGGACATCGAACCAAACATTCCAAGAACAGCAGAAGAGCTATTTCCTTTCTGAACCGCAGAGGGCTCTGGCACGCATCGATCACCTTAGCTTCATTCAGGAAGGCAGTCTTCTCAGGAAATCCGGCTGAGAGAGCCATCGTAAAGTGGTGAGTGTCTATTGCTCTTTGTAGTGGAGAACCATAGCCTTATCTCTAAGGAGAACTCTGCCTTATCTCTGTGTTTGTGAACCTTCTTAGGAAGCTGAAAGCTAATTTTATGTCATGTTTGCTGAAACCTGCCAGTCAACTCTCTCTTAATGACAATCCAGTTATCCCTAAAGTATCTGTGTAGGCACTTTTTATCTTCCATATGAGTGTTGGTGGCTTGTACTGAAGCTTTTCAGGATGGAGTGTCCAAGGAAATTACTCTCTCCTATTTCCAAACTGCACATGTTTCTTTGATTCTGTCCATCATCTCCCCTCAAATCACTCATTTCATGTCTCAATTCTGTCCCAGCATACTTAAGCGTTTACCTGTAGCATATATTGAATAGGGTATATAAGCTTAGTACATTATTTATTCATAGTCTGGCTCGCTAGAACTGAAAAGGAACTAGCTTTTTCCCTATAACCCTTTTAGCCCATGCAGTGTATTAATCTTTAAGAAGAATTTCTAACGGGAGTGGAACTGTCAAGTGTGGCTCAATTTTTGAGATTTTTCATTCTTCAGCATTCATTTTTTCCAAATACTCTCTCATTTTTCTTGAATTACAGGCATTGTCCATACTTGAAACAACACCCTTTATTTCAGAGAGATTTATTTCCATCTTGCCTGTTTTCCTATATAGCTGAAATAATGGCAAGGTAGGGATCAGTGTGGCCTGCTGTTGAACGTTCTTGTCTTTCATGATAACTTGTGGACAGTGAGTACTGAATTTTGAAACAGATACTAGAGAAACCTATTTTTTCTTTTTTTTGCTGTTCTTTGTCAGTGACTGTTTTGCATTAAGGAACTGCTGGTAGAGCTGCTCCTTTGTGAACTCTCATTGACTTTAACCGGATGCTACGCATGCAGATCAGGCTGCGGGATCACAACAAGAAATGCCTTGCTTGGATAGTTCTTACTGTGAAATCAATAAAGCAGCCTGGAAGTACCATCTCCTTTATTTTTGTAACCTTTAGATGCATCCAAACAAAGCAAAAACCTCAAAATATCTAGGTTTACTGCTGAATAATCCTGAGGCAGTCCAAGGAGTCTGGACTGGTTGAATCCATAAGCTGCCAGGTCAGGTATATTGTTAATAATGAACTTCACTGAGACCTTCACCCGAGACTTCAAGCTGAAGACTCAGTGGTGCAGCAGTACAGAAGGAGCACGTGCCTGAAACCATAGCGCCTCTTTTTGAAGGAAATATTTATTTATAGAGAGAAGCTGAGATTTATGGAGCGTTCACGTTACTTGTTTCTGGAAATTTTTTGTAATAGGCCTCCAGTGTTCAAAAAGCTCATTTTAGAAATGGATACCCTTCCTATTCTTTTGTTAACAACAAAACCAAAAGCCAACTAAGTTACTGAGGCATGATTTTTCTGGACAGACACCTTGAGAATTTGTCTCTTTCTCGTTCCTCAGTTTATACCATTTTATTAAGCTGTTTACGTAGATGCCAGGACACTTTGCTGTTGACGCCACAAAAAAAAATCTTGATGTTTTCTTTTGAGACTGCTTTTTACTTCCAGGGTAAGGTCTCTGGGTGGATTCGCACCTTGGAGGTGACCTCCTCAGCATATTGACTTGCCAGCTAGACCATTAAATCTGGGGGGAATGAACAATGGCAGGTCCTAATGGAGCAATTCTGCATGTGTTGGCTCTGGATGGTAGTTTCTTCCATTCCCTCTAGCAGGCAAATGTTTTTATTTCTGATTTATGTTACTGAAGAGGAGACATATTCTGGGAGTCCTCTCTGCACATTAGGGCTTTAAATGTCAATAACGCCATAAAAAGAAGGCCACATTTTGCCAGGTGATTCAAAACTTAAAAGGCTGCCATGACACCAGACAAACTCTAAGCCCATTTAGCCCTTCAACTTCTCAACACAAAAGAAGTGAGAAAAGTGATCTTGCGCTTGGGTTATTTCTACTTCACTATCACAGTTCTGTGGGCCAGAAATGTGTTTTTTCTCATTTGTTTCTTTATTTTAAAGGGAGATAGAAATTAATTAGGAAGGCATTCCTTTCAACAGAGAGAAATATGATAAAAATAAATTGTCGTTTACTAGTATGAAAAAAGAAATACAATGAAAGTAAGTCAAGCAGAGGGGTAAGTTAAATTTAAGATGGTGACGTGCAGCGAGCAGCTACAGGAGACTTCTCCCACACTGAAATGTCCGTATCAATGTTGAACTGATGTTTTCCCCCCCTCTTCAGTCTGCTTTACTGTTTCATTAGAAGATCAGACAAAGAACTGGAAACTGCAAGCTTTTGGGCAGCAAAGCTCTTGCCGTTAAAACCCTTCATAAAACTTTCAATGGGACCTCTTCCTCGATACCGTTCACCTAAGCTATTTATCCTGTCCATATTCTGTTTGAATTAATTGTGAATGTTGTGTATGCTAAAATAAGTTAAGTCATGCTGCATCCATCTATTTAAAAAACAACGAATTAAGCTTTCTTCTGCATTTATCTTGTGTATCAACTGGGCTTTTTTTAGGTGATGCTGTCCTCCATGTATAGCATCTGTCTATTGTACCTTTTCTGGCACTGGGCAGAATTTAGACCTGTAAATAAGAAACAATCTGAGAAGAAATTAAGACTGAATTCATAAATATAAAGAAGTATACAGAAATTTTCCCCTTGGAAAAAAAAAGAAAAGGTTTGAAAAATTGGGGTTTTTTTGAACCATAAGAAAGGACAAAGTTTTACTCATTTTGTAATCCTTTAGTTGAGGTGTCGGGGTTATGCACCTGCTCCTCAGTACTCTCCATTGAGGTTCTACTCCGCTTTTTCATGCTTGCACAGTGTCTGGAAATCTAGTCCTCTCCCTGCTCATTTTCCCTTTCTAGTTATACACACACTTTGTTGGAGATTTTCGTTCAGGCAAGAAGAATCTCGTTTCTCTGCCTCAGCACAGGCACAAAATAAACGCACGTGGATTTCTCTGGAAGGCTGTTCTCCTCGCCAAGGGTGCCCAGCTGAAAGCACACAGCTCAGGAGGTGATGAAGGCACTCACTCATGTCACACTTACTAGTGCCAAGAGCCTTGAAGTCTTCCATCTTCACAGCTGACTGCCTCCTACCTTTGAGCCTTGGTATTTTCATCTCAACAACTGGAACTCGAGACCTCTTGACTTTGTTTTCTAAATGCTTTCAGCACCTCCAGATGGCTTGTGAGTCAGGGAATTCCAGCATGCTGCAAAAATTATCACTTTCATTACAAGTTAAGCACGTTTCGACTCTATAGCTAAGACTTTTATCTAGGCTTTGGAGCAGGCCGTTAAAACTTGTCCTCTTCCTAATCATTCTCCTTAAATTAAATACTTCAGCCATAATGCATGCACAGACGGGCAATAATCAAAAGCCTTTCCATAGCTGAATTGTACAGGGAGATACTTTTGAGATATTCAGTCTAAATTAACTATTCTGTCCTGCGGTCAGGCCAGGTTTGTGATTTGCAGGATCCTGAGCAAGGCAGAAGTGAAGGTGTTTGACAGCAGCTGTGCTGTTCACCTGACTCCCTGGAGTGGGAGGTGTAATAGTACTGTAATTGTGTGTACACTTGTAAGGGCTTGGATAGTAAAGTTACAAACATGGCAAGGGTTATAAGGAACAGTAATATCCTCTTCCTATACCATTTGACAGAACTGAAAAAAACCCAGAAAGCTTTGAGCCTTAAAGCCTTGTTTTTAATGAATGGAGTGAATGAGTAAGTGGATCAGTTAACTTAAAAAGTAAATGTCATTGTCTGCCTCTCCCCTGCCCATCAGCTGAACAGGGTTATTGAACCTTAGTTTTCTTTCCTTCTAGTTGTGGATGGACATGCAGGGGATGGACGTGCAGCCCGGGAGAAGGCTGAGCTTGGTTATCAACCTGCCTCCTCAGGCTGCAGTCACTACTTGCTCTAGACATCCATAGCTACTTCCTAAGCGCTGGTGAGGGCTTGTTTGTAGTACGGAGAAGACAAAGGTGGGAATAGGACTAGGATATTGCAAAATATTTTTAAATGAATAAGATTTTAGTTCTCTAATAGTGATGGCATGCTTGCTGAATGCATTCCGAGTAGTCCAGCTGCACCAGACTGTATCACTTAGGAGACGAGTATTTTCCAGTTCTGTTCAAGGCCCTGAAAGATGAGGACAGCGTATGTACATCTGAGCCAGCTTTATTCATGGAGCATGCCAGTGGTTCAGGTTCATCTCTAAATTAGCTGCCTTGAAATTGAGAAATATTATTTTGTTGGGAAGAACGCAGGTGTGGAAAGAATGCTTGACTTAATGAGCTTATCTAATCTCAGTCTTCTTCAAAAGTACTAGCCTGACCATAAATATTTAAGTAAGTTCTTTTTAGAGATAATAGCCAAGAATGCTTCCTAACCACATGAGGATTTACCATTCCTAAACAGCTAAAAAGCTGAAACTAATCTGAAATATGAAGACCTCATAAAACCGAGCATTTTGCAACACTGGTGCATTGCAGCTAAAAGCCAGCCTCTGTATTTGGGCACAGGCTTAAACCAGCCCTCGGCAGGAATTTTTATGGTGAAGATTGCTAGTTCTCTGTATTTCTGCGAAATAAGTTTGTTATTATGGTACCAGAGTTAACTGCAGACTTTTTCTAGTTTTAATCCTCCTTACGGACTGCTCCTGTTCACGTCTGGTAGCAGGGGAAGGTTTCTGCTGGGGTAGTGCCACCAGCCTGCAGGCACCTCCCGTACCCCAACGTAGCTCCCCAGCAGCAAGGGTGTCAGCTCAGCTGCACGTTTCTCCTTTCAGGAGACAACTACTCTAAACAGTGGAGATGATGTTTATCCCTGGGGCCAGGACTCCATCAATTTGTCCAGTTTATGTTGGGAAGAGGCAGTAAAACTGATGCTTACAAGAATTCTGACGGCACACAGTCCTGCGCAGGAAGCCAAGAAAACCCCTGTGTCCCTTGGCCCCTCACAGGGTGGGCGGTAGAGACCACCCCAGGAGGAGGTTCAGGGTATGGCAGGGGCTGGACGGTGTGCTCTGGCTGTCAAGTCCAAAATACAGTCAGCAGCTGGGATGGGGAGGACACATCTGCCAGATCTGGAGCCTCTAAGGAGGTGGTGGCAGCAGAAAAGACTCTATGGGGGAATGGGAGAAAATATTTGGGCTCTTTTGTGGGACTCAGCAAGACATTATAGGTGATGGGAAGGGTGAGACCTCCTGCTGCTGAAGAGGTGCTGAGAAGGAGCAAATGCTAAATCCGGGTAACGGCGAGTGCTGAACGGCCAGGTCTAACATCCCAAATGACACTTGATGGGGATTGATATCACACGGGTACACGTGATGGGGAAAGGTAAAACTAACTGATGGCCCAGGGACTTCAGTAGAGCGTGGGATCCCCTCGTAAGAAGAGACTGAAATAGGTTTTTAGAGACGTTCCACATAGTATTGAGAGTTGAGATCAGTTTGCAGCACTTCTCCAGCCATCCTTTGCTGATAGGACTCTGTAGTTGTTGACTTTTTGTAGCTTCTTGGGTACCAGTAAGGAAAGGAGGGTGACAGGAGAGGCGGAAAATTCATGCTGCCCTGGTGTGCTACAGAAAGATGCTTTGACAGGGACACTTAGGGGGAAGATCAGATCCTGACAGCATTGCTGTTGTACTTTTCCCAGCACAGTACCTCCAAAATCCAGCAGAAAACTTAGGGAAATGGAATCAGCGTGTGGCTGCCTCAGTGGCGTACATGCACAGAAACCTGACAGACGCCCAGCAGGAACGGCCAGAAAGCACAAAGGCAAGACTGAATGATTAAAACAGTTTTTTTTTTTTAAATTTAAAGCTCCTCTGGAACTTGATAAGCTAATTTGCAGAAATGTTTTGCATAAAGCCTTACTTTAAAGCAGGATGTTTCAGGAAGAATAGTTAGAAAAACTGTAGTTAAGGAACCACTTCGATTAAATACCACTTCCTTGGCAAGACACGTAAGAGGATCGGATCGGTGGCTGTCTGGCAGCGTGACTGAAGCCACGCAGTGTCCCCGGGCTGAGCGTTCGCATGGGGCGGCAGCAGGAGCTGGCTCTGCCGCCTGCGGGACACCTGCCTGCGGCCGGCAGCGCTGTGCGCCCAGCCAGCCCGGAGCTCAGCCGTGCCGTGGTCTTCCTAAAAATCACTGCCCTGGGAGTGGAAGAGGCCCCAAATACACAAACATTAACTCTTCAGGACGTAATATATGTAGTGCTGATGAAACTATGGGGGGAATGAAGCAAAGTCACTTGCCTGGTTTAAGGCAGCTACTTTATTGATGTACTATTTAATTGTTTTGCTAAAGTAGATGTCTCAGCCTTATTAATTTAGAAGAAATTACTAATTGAAGAGAAAACACTAATTCTAGCCCTTATGTCAACTTAATTCTTTTTCCTTGGGAGTGGGGAGAGAATATCCCATAACACTTCTCTACTTGAAACCACAGGAGGTCTTGAAGAGCTACCTTATGCCTTGCCCTCTTGTAAAAAAAAAAAAAAAAAGAATATTTAAAATCAACTAGATCCCACCAGGAGCCTCCTCATCTCCTCAGCAGCCCAGACTCAGAGTGGACGAGCTCCATTAACTTGGAGCAGTTTGGCAAAATATTCAATTAAGGACCCAGTGGAATACTCGCCTAGTTATCATTCCAGATCATTTGTTCTGCTTGTTTGAGAGTTACAACCCTCGACAGGTTTGGATTCCATTTCATTCAACAATTTTTTAACCACGAATAACTGCAGAAATGACGTGGCTTCGTGCTGCTGCGAGGAGGCTGTCAAGGTTGTCAGGTTTTAAAATAAACCTGCTTTGACGGCTCTTGTGTTTTGCAGAATTTACCTTGCAGAGTTTGCTCTGAAAAACCTGTTTAAAAATTACTTTCCTTTTTTGCAGCATTTAAACTAAAAGCAAAACACAAGAAGTTCATGGGTGCCTTTGTAAAAGACTGGTATGTCTCCAGACATGCAAGATCTGGCTTATTCTAATGTCTTCTCCCTGACAGGAAAAATAAGTTTACTTCGTTCTGAAGTATATTGTGAAGGATGAGGTTCAGTATGGACTTTTCCTCCTCTTTATTTCATGTGTACTACAGACAGGATCGGAGGAGCCACGAGGTCTTGGAGGCTCTAAACATTTTTCACTTTGGAAGTGCAAAGGGGATAAATCTGCCTGTGGTCAGCAAGGGTTTCAAGGCTTTGCTTTTTCTTTTTTCTCCTTTCTGAACATCTGCGGTTGACTTCCATGCTGGGAGGAGGGTAGCCTTTTCACTAGCACATGCCAGCTGACAGCCAAATCCCATGGGCATATCTGCGGTGGTAGTTACACCTGACTGATACCGTGCATGAAGAATATCATGTGTTAAATTAATCTAGGACAAAGGATAAAAGCCCAAAGCAAAATAATTATTTAAAATCTGTTCACTGATTGTTCAAAATTAAGTTGTACTCATCTTGAGTCAAATGCTACTTCCCATTTAAGTCCTTCCCTCAAAACTCTCCCAAAAAGTCCTCAAATAAAATCCTTTCAGTTACAAGCCTGCCTGAATTCTCATGCAGATACTTGGCATTCTTGGTGCAACAGTAAAGACATGACTGTCATAAGCTGTAAATGCTTTTTTTGTCTTGAGCACTGCCTTGCAGACTCCCCAGAGCCCCTGGAAGTTAGTCCAGGCTCCAGGAAGCATCCTCTGGGTGATAAACTTGCTTCCTAAACCTTAAATTATCAAAAACCTCAAACAGAAGAAACATGTGCCCAGCAACTGTGTTAGATCAGCAGCAACAGAAAAATGACAAGGGCTCGAAAGCTTTTTTCCTGCTCGCACTTACTGGGCTCTGTTAAATGCTCGTACTTTGCTATTCTGTCTGTAATGTCATTTTTTTCATTGGATGAGAATTTGGTCCCAAAAGTGCCTGAGTGCTTACAGGTGAGTTGTTTCTAATTCAGCAGCTCACTGGAGACTGATGGCGGCTTTAGAGAGATCTCAATGCCCATGAAGCCAAATGTGGGAGGGTCGGAGCTACTAGGGAATAAGGACCAAAACCCTGACACCACAAGGCGAAGAGGAAGTGCCATCTTGATGGCTGAAGTCAAAGACAAGGGAGAAAGCGTTCCTGCTTCCCCCCGGCAGTGTGGGTAAGCAAAGGTTTTCAAATCTGGGGAAGGTGAGCACTGTTTTGGAAGGCTAAATTTAGCAGTGATTAAACGAGCTCTTAATTAACCAAATATTCCCCCTGCTTGCCTTTCCAAATTATTCAATAACTGAACAATATAATGAGCTCAGTGAGTAATTACTATCCATTCCAGGCACTGCCCTTGCCAACTGCAGCCTTCGAAACCACCAGCTGTTAATGTGCTGGGAAATGAAGTCCATGAAGAGTGAGTCAAATAATTGAAAACTGAACAGGAAAAAAACCCCACAGGTTCAGAGGCAACATAAGGAAAACTGCTCCCCATGCTGAGTCCTTAAGTGTGTAGTCCCTTCCAGACTGAAGATCCATCATAAAAATTATTAGTGTGGATCGAAGCTGCAGTACTATGTTTTCATGGGTGCTCTGGCAAAGATATAAAGCTTCCTGATGGTTATTCTGCCTCACAAGGCTTTACAAAGCCTCCCTGGGGGCTCATGTGCATCTCTAGAGAAGGAAGCCACTGCCTTACCGACCAGAAAGCAGAAAACCGAAGGTAAAGCCCAAATCCTCTGAGAACACACGTATTAAAGATTTTTCTAGTTGCAGCAGGGTAAAAGTTGTTGGATTGTGAATTCAGCCATTTACTTGTCTGAGTGATATTTTAAACAAGAACAAGCTCAAGTGTGTTGAAGCTTTTCACCCATGATTTTTAAAACAGATTTGAAGATGTCATTTCACAAGCCCACCAGCTGTATTGGTTTAGCTGCCTGGAGGTGGACAGTGAATCTGATCAGGACAAGAAATAATTATTTTTGGCTTGATTGGAAAAAAAAACCAAACCAACCCTATAAAGTAAAACGGCTTAATCCTTTAAAACCACAAGGCTGCAAAAACAGATGTACCAGCCTAAATGAGGACAGAGGAGGTTGAAGCTGGAGCAACAGTAAAGGAAAAGCTTGTCAAATTATACTCTTAGCTATGCAAGACATAACTTCTCTAATGTAGTTGAAGGATTTGCTTATAGCAATCATACTTGCAGAAACATGCCCGCTTTCTGATTAGGTTGTGGAAATCAATAGAAACTTCTGCCTTCTCCGCAGGCAACCTGAAACAACAGATTTGAAATTCAAGAGGTATGAAATTTCCCCAAAGCCTTGAAACTCTGACTGGGGTATTACAGAGTCTGACGGGTGGTGTTTTTAGCTATGGAGCAAAGTGAGGGTGGAAGCAGAGTCCCTGGGAGAGGCTGCAACTTGTTGCTGGGAAGGAAACGTAACACAAACAAAGGACAGAACATGCGGAGACAGAAAAGAAAAACCTAAGATTAAAATAAGAATGCCAAAGACAGCAACATGCTAAAAAGAAGCACATATTTCTACTGCACAAATAAGCTAAACAGTCACGTTTGATCCATGATCTTTCCATAAAAGTTCTCTTTGACGTGGGCAGGAGATTCCATCTATGGAGAGTGATGGGAAGGCACATTGTTAAGTCAGGTCCTGGGATGAAGTCTGTAATTATACATAGACCCTCCACAGACGGAGTCTGAAACAATGCCTCAGAGCTCTGCGAGATAAACGTTTACTGAAGAATGTGACAGAAGACAAAAATGCCTGTGAAGATGCTGCTTTGATGCTTTTTTTGAGGTCTAAGCCAACATGCTCGTGCTAGCGAGCTTCTCTATTTCTTTCTATGCCTTGACACTACCAGAGCGGCAGAGGTGTCCTGCTTCTGTTGCCCCACACTGCCTCCGTATCGCCTAACCCTGCACTGTGAGGGCTTGGCGCTTGTAGCAGAGTTTAGAGGCTCCCGTGCTGGGTTTCCTTGCATGCACAGTAAATAAGGCAAGAAGAGAGGAGGATTTGCAAGGAAGTCAAGCTGGGACTTGGCTGCATCTCAAATGGGGCATGTGGCTGTCAGATCAAATGCTGGTTCTGCACCGAGATCCTGACAGGAGGCGAGATTTCAAGAAACTATAAGTCTCTGGCAGCTGTCAGTGCCTGGGCACGTGCTCTCCTCTGGAGCCCCCTCGGGGTGCCCGTCTCTTCCCCATCCTATTTCAATGCCAGGTGTAATGGCTTATTACTGGAGGCAGCATGAAGCTGATGTAGTATTGCCTTCCTAAGCCTCCTCTCAGCCTAAAGCAGTTTCTCTGTGCTCTCATTAAGATTAATGAGTAATTCAGTGTGACACATTAACTATTTCACTTTTGCATTTTGCAGGTAGCGTAGCTGCCGAAGCCCATCTCCCCACACCCAAGGCCCCTCTCGTCCCTGCTTCCATGGGGCTCCTCTGGGGCTGTGAACACGAGGACTCGAGTTGGGGGGGACACAAACAGTTTCCCAAGGCCGTGAAGTTACAGGTTTAAAGGTTTTTTTTCCTTGTCTTTTATTGGACTAAACCCAAGACTTCTTACAGTTTTTTTCTGAATAACAGAGAGAGATACTGAATACCCAGGGCACACAATGCCTGGTAGAGAAAATATTCACTTATATGGATGGAGGTAAAAGACCAAGTGATGCTCCAGCTCTGTCCCCATCCCTCCACTGTGCCCTCCCCCCCATTTAAGCCAGATCTGTAAAGAGCTTTTCCCCTAACGCTGGGCACCGTAGGCTGTGGAGCTTCACTTTCTCATCCTGCCTAAGAGAAGCTGCTGCAAAGATAGAGGCAGCGCTTTGAAATTTGAGAGATGTTTGCCATAATAAACTCGCCTTTGTATTAAAACAAACAAACAAATGAAAACAGCCAAGCAAAGTTACTTGGTTGCTATTTCCTCTACTTCTGTTGTTGGGAATTACTCATGCTGTGCCTCAGGCAGGTGGAGATTCCTCGACAGATTTAATCATTCTAAAAAGATGCCAACAACAAAATGACAGGGAAGCTCTGCTGTGTTTAGCAATCGGTGATGAGCGTTGGGATAATTCTTCCTATTCAGCCTCCTCTGCACCAAGATCCTGCCATTAGAGCAGGCTGCGGCAGGGGCTCTGCCTGGGGAGCAACGCCCTGCCTTTACCTCCACTGACCCCAGTGCTCCCAACCCATAACGTGGGGAAGCAGAGGCTCCCAGGAGGTGAAAAAGAAAGATTTTGCTTCCCTACCATATCCCCTGCTATTGTTTCTCACCCGAGGAGGGGCTTTAGAGAGGGTGTTGATGCACTGAAATGATGATGCTTTTATCAGGAGGCTCATTTCAGCCGTGTTGGCAGCAAAGCCAGCCAAGCACAGCTGCCATTGCTGTGGGCTACATGATCATCTCCGCTGACTGGCTGCCATTAATCAAAAAGGGAGAAGATCTGGTACACAAATGTTTCCTCTGTTTGACCATTAATAGCTGACCTGAACCCTAAGTTATCCCTACAGGGAGCGCTTTTCCCTTCTGTAGGTAGCACCTCTCATCCAAGGATCTGAAAACATTTCATGCACATCAGTGATGTCTTAAAACACTTGTGCGGACGACGGAAATAGCGTCGCTGTTTTCTAGGCAGTTAATGACCAGCGGCACAAGAATAAGCGACTTCCTTGAGGTCACAGAGCAAGTCAGCAGTGATTTGGTATGAGAAGCCAGGACTTCTGACCTCCCCCCATTTCAGATAATCTCTCTCTTCAGCTCTGATGGTGAGTGCTGCCTCGATAGGCGTCTCCAACATCAAACCCCTTGTAAACCTCCTCTGGATTTTATTAGCTATCTTGTGCTAAGCCTGCCTGGGTTACTTATCAACAGCACTAGTGCTTTCGGGATGAATAGCCTGGGAGTCCCCACCAGTGGATGATGTGAAGGAAGATAAACATATCCACTTGAGTGGGATCAGATAGCCGCTGCTACTGTGAGGCACGAGGCAGGCGGGTGCTGCAGACTCCCCATGTAGTCCTGCCACCGCTTCTTAATCTGAACACTGCCCAGGGGCAGAAAGCTGCTTTCAAAATGTGGTGGCTAGAAGTAACTACGGCTCCAGCTGATTTCATAATAATGCCATTCCTATGAGATATTCCCTTCTACAGTGTTAAATGAAAGAAAAAAAAAATCTGTTACAAATAAAAAAGCAGAAACTCAATTTAAATTGGTGGGGTTACTGGGATTTTGAGTAGTGCAATGCTGGGAGCTGGCTGTCAGCCCATGCTCCCCGAAGGGAGGATGCTGCAGGAGCTGGTACTGCCTACTGCTGTGCACAGCTTGTCTGGTGGGACCGGCATGTCCCTGAAGGTTTGGGTGTCCTCTCTCTAGTCTCCAAGAGTGCCACTCTCTCCCCTTTTAGCATTACTACATTACAGTTAATTTACCTTCTCCATCCTTCCACGTTTTTGAAAGATAAGTTCAATGTAGCCTGAGAAGTAATTGCTATGTAGTGCCTTTTCCTGGGAAGCTTCTTGCAAGAGCCAGCCTTGTGGTTCGCAAATGTCAAGCTTTTTGAAATGTCAAGATATTTAAAAAAACTAAAAGGCGTAGAAGTGTTGTGAATCTGACGGACGTCCCTGATGAGGTTTGCAGGAGCGCATATATGAAGCAGTAACTTGTCTCCAAAACGCCGTGTTTATGGACACACCACATTTAGCTCCAGGAATCTCCCTTGCTTTGTTTGGATGAAATCATGTTTGGTTTTAGTTAAGAATTCAGGAGCTAAATTCAAGATCATAACGGGAATGCACAAGGAAAGGCTAAGGACATCTTGGAGAGACACTGGCCTAAACAAGCTGAAACAAACTTAGCAGATTTTACTTCTCCAGCATTAGCACCGCTTTGGTTTTAGAATTGTATCCTCTGCCAAGCACGGCTAATATTGCTGGGTGGTTTGATTTTGCACAAACTTATTTACTAATTCCCCTCCAGATATCTTGATGGAGGAGTTTGCGTGGGATCTGCAATATTGAAGTTCAGCCTTCTCTAATAAAGTCAACGAATGCTTTGTAACTCTTCACCTTGTTTCTCACTGTAGAAGCATTCCTAGTGTTTACAAAAATGTTTCATTTAAATTAAAATTTAAATTATAAATGGAGAGAACCAGAAAAGCAGAGCCCAAATGCCAGAAGAATTCTTCAGGATTCATTTCTCCCTTTCCTCTTTTAATTGTCCCTTTCTTGGGTGGGGAAAAAAAGGAAAACGTTGCAGCAATTTCACTTTGGTATATCCCATTGGGAACCTTTTCTTTGGGGACAGGATGGCTCTAGTTGGGACTGCAGATCACAAAGCTCAGTTGTGACTGAGCTAGAATGAAGGTAGTCTCCCCCAAAGGTGATATAAGCACACTAGAAACTTGGTGTGGGCAGAAAGCTGGATTCCTGAGCAGAAATATTAATGATTTTTAATAAGTTTTAAAGTATGTCCTATTTAGGGTTTTACTATACCTCAATAACTTCTTTCAATGTTGGGTGTCTGACAGAAGCTCGTTGCACCCTAGAGGTTTGGCTGAGCGGGCCAGCAGCGAGCTCCTTCCCCTGCTTTCTCCAAACTCAACCTGGGCCATACAAACCCTCTGGATACTTTGCTACCAACTGACGCATCCTTTCTCTCCGCTGTGTTTTAGATACATTCCCAAACAGGGGCAAAAAAGCTTGTATAATGATAATAACAATAACTTTAAAGGGTACTTATATCCTGTGAAGCTGCTGCTACAATTTTGAAGACAAAGCAATATATTTCTTATAAACCACAGCAATTAACTCCACGTCTCTCCAATTCCCCAGAAAAACTTGAAATTAACAGTAACAACCAATATTATAAGGCAAAAACCCCCCCCAGCTGGGCTAAACTGTAGTTAGTCACCGGCTCTGGGTGTTTCCATGGGTGCTGGCAGTGAGGATGCTGCGCAGAATGACAGGAATAAAGTTACTCTGGGTTTGACATAGAAAGAAATATGGGAGAGGAAAGTTAGCACTTGGAAGTAGGATTTCTCTTCACAACAGACTTTCCCCCTTCAGATGTTGTAGTAGCATTATACTTTAAAGGTAGTAAATGCTATTATATAGTTAGGTTGTGCCCTGATTGTGTGCAACCACTATGTTTTAAAGCCTAAAATAAAAAGCAAATTTTCTTCCTGAGACCTCAGGATGGAAGATTGCTGCTGCCACCAGAGGGACTCAGAAATACGACGGTAGGAGCTGAGCATCCCCGAACCGGCCAAACTTGCCGGTGAAGACGTCTGACTTTCGGGGGCTGCCTTCAGGATTTCTCAGGTGCTGTGTTATCCGCTCCCATGGCTTGAGGGCTGGGCTCGGATATGAGGTTTATGCACTCTCTCCTCTTATCATGCTGATGGGGGGAACAGATTATGAACTTAGTCATCCTGCCTGTTCTCCTCGGTTAATGCAGCTGGGCAGCAAGCCGTGCGTTTTGTACCGCACAAGGTACAAAATGCTCATCAAATCGCCTCTATTTCACTGGCTTTCCTGGTATGCAATCACACAATGAGCACCAAAACCGACTGCTAAAATAGCAGTTGAAACGTTAACGATTTGCTCGCACTCATGATTAAATTGTAATGTGGGGCTTTTGAGCATTTATTGCAAATTTGGTTTTAAAAAGTGGGGAGAAAGATGGTAAAAAAAAAAGTGTGATTGAAGGTGAAGCCTGCAAAAATTCAGTAAGGTTCAAATGGATTCTCCTGTGTCTGGGGAAAACAACCACTCTCACTTGTCCCACAAAGAACCAGTGTTTTCTCTTTTCAAGTGAAAGCAGAAAAATTGCCATTGCTGCAGTAGATGATCGTACCTTAGATTAAAGGAAGGAAAGAGCACTCAGGATGAAACTGCATTTCTTTCACAGTCTGTTTTTTTTTCTGTGTGTCATAAAAACCTAAACCCTAAGGGGTGTTGGAAAAGATTTTCGAGTGATTAAACTATTTTCCTTCTTGTAAAGCACGTATGGAGTTTTGCAGTGACAACCTTTGTCCCAACAACAAAAATGCTGTTGCCTTTCCTAAAATTACCATTTCCCATTTTGCTGAAGAACTAGCTGTGTCACTAAACCTGCAGCAAAATTTCATTTATAATAAAAAACCCCACATTAAAACCCACAGGACTACAACGATTTGGGTATGATAAATGAGCCCAGGGTACACACAGATGCATGTGAATCATCTGAGATGTTTCAGATTTACCATAAGTGACAAGATACGTAGAGTTTGCAAAGTCCCATCATCTGGATTCTGGTTATGTGTCTATCTCAATTTTGATACTCCTCTGTAGCCTCTGTGGTTGTGGAGACAAGATGTGGTTTTAATCTCATGGTTTTGGGAGTCCTGACTCATCCTTTTTAGTCTTGAGGACAGGTAATACCTCTCCCTCACGCAGAAAAGAGCCCGAGCTGCTTTACAGCAGTTTTGCGTGGCCTGCACTGGCTCCAGGGAGACATGCTTAGGAATGCTGAGGTCCTACCAAACCCAAACCAACACCCTTCCCAAAATACTCTGGGTGAGCTGCAGGCAAAGCTACCCCTTAGGGGTACCTTAAAGGTTGTGTCAGCCCCGCACAGGACACTCTGCTATAGACAGGCAGCAGCAATCCCCTTCCAAAGCTAACTACCGGATTAATTTGGTTTTGTGGTTAAAGGAAGATACAGAAGACTGTCTCCTCATTTCCAAAACACGAGCACACCCATAAGAGTCAAGGCTTGCCCAATTGCAGACAAGAGGAACTCAGCTAAAACATCTGCTCTTGCGGGATATTTATGAAGTGGGTCAAACCTACTGACTTTTGGCAGTGTAGCTGGTCCGATGGGACAATCAGCGGGATGTTGTTTATGTAATTAATCTTTTAAATTGAGCTCTGATCCCCAGGAGTAACGAGAGGCTCCCGAGGAGTCGTGTTTGCGAAGGTCTGCACCGTGTCGTGCTTCCTGCGCTGCTGAAGAGCCGTCATTCATCACACACAGCAGCACCTTCTGATCGCTGGCCAGTTTTGCGTGTTAAACAGGCTCTCCTCTGCCCCAATGACATGCTTTGTGGGTGTCATCAAATTCACTGGTTCTCTCGTTAGAGTAACCTCATACAGGTTTACCAGAGCCTGATGGGAGAGAGGAGCAGCACTGGGATGGGACCGGGCTGAAACAGATACTGATTGAAAAACCCGATGAGTGACAAGTGTCCAATATTTCCCATTTCATCTGGATGGATGCTCCTCCATCAACCCTTTGATGCTTAATGCTCTGGCGATGTGGCACAGAAAGCACATCCCCTACGCACTGTTTGTGATGCTGGGCAGAGTAGCAGAATCCCTTCTGGGGACTGATGGGACGTCTTGGGAAGCATACCCCAAATCAAGCCCTTCTGTTTGCTTATCCCCACATTAGGTTACGAGTGTAGATCTCATCTGCTCTGCATTTTCACCCCTTTTTTTTCTAGGCACGACTCCTTTTCAGCTTCCCCTTCTTATTAATAACTATGTTTTTAGACTGTTTGGCTTTAGATGTTTTAACATGGTTTTTTTTAAGCAGAAGTGGTATTCCCTAATACTCTTTTTGATACCTATACAGCTCTTCCATCATCTGCTTCCCCTTACGTACCTTTTAATAGATATACACTATGCCTTGCAACTATTTCATGCATGGTAATCATCCATCCTATAGCAGCCTTGTAGTGCTGTGGCGGGTAAGTGGCCTTCCAAGGACCTTCTCCTCAGGCCAAGCAATGGAAATCAAGATGCATCAGCACTGTGTCAGGTCAGGATCCAGATCAGGGTGGGTTTTTCTTTCTATAGCCATAAGGAAATATTATTTTTTTTTTTTCTCAGGGGTGGGCACATGACATGTGCAACACCTGGAAGGGATGCAGCCATGCTTGGCTCTGCCAGGATGTCTGTCTGGCTGCACGTTACGCTCCCCAAGAGCAGGACGGCACAGCACACCTCGCAGATGACGCACGTACTCCAGCCTTCCCACACCGCCTTTTGAGTTAAGCCTTATCTTTGTTATTCTTATATGGGAGTGACTTCCAACCTCGGAAATGGGAAGCAAAGGAAAAGTAACAATGACTTCAGAATGAATAATTAAAAAATGAATTAGTTCCTGAAAAGTTGTTCCTAAAAACTGTCGAAGCCCACTGTCCCTGCCAATTCCCAGCATGAACTGTGTGTTAGTCCCCCTGTTTCATAAGGAAAGGGGCACCATTAGGTCTGTCTATACTGCCCAGCTTGGTAGTCTACACAACACTGGACCATGACAAAGTGGTCACCAGTGTTTTGAAGACAGTCCTGTGGTTAAAAGCAATACAAGCAATTCTAAGGCGAGTTACTTATTTCCCCCTCCCTGAAAAGCACCCCAACAACTGCAACTATAAGAAGAATGCCTGGCTCCAGGCACAGGAACATTGCTTCCCTGATCTTCATCCAACGTGTGCCCTGAAGGGTTTATTTTTCTGCTGTTAGTTGAGTGCATAAAATCCAGCGTGTTGCTGTGCTGTGTTCTCTGCTCCCAATCCTTGGCTGTGGTGTCGGCACTTCATGTCTCTGCTTTAGCACAAACATACCCTAAAGTTTGGTGTGTGACACGAGAGGATCACCCAAGGGCACAGGAACCCAGTAACGCTGCAGGGCTGGAGCGGGACTCCTCTCAAGCGGATGGGGATCAGAGTATGCCATAAGAAAGTGGAAATGACTGTTCCTTAAGCAACTGCCTGCAGTTTCAGAAGTCCCAGGATATCACTAGCTGCTGACAATAGTTTATGCAACTCATGTCGTGCTTTACTTATCCCCAGAGTCTGTCCCAGCACAGGAAAGAGGAATATTGACCCAACTTCATAGAATCATAGAATCATAGAATGGTTTGGGTGGGAAGGGACCTCTAAAGGTCATCTAGTCCAACCCCCTGCTGTGGACAGGGGCATCTTCACCTAGATCAGGTTGCTCAGAGCCCTGTCCAACCTGACCTGGAATGTTTCCAGGGATGGGGCATCCACCACCTCTCTGGGCAACCTGTGCCAGTGTCTCACCACCCTCAGCGTAAAAAATTTCTTCCTTGTAGCTAGTCTAAATCTACCCCCCTTTAGTTTAAAGCCTTTCCCCCTTGTCCTGTTCATCCCCATGTACATGAGCTCTTCGGAGAACAGCTGGGAACGGCAGCCTCTCCCCTGGTAAATACACCCCCCTGAGCTGGGTGAAGACACCATGTGAGGGGAAACCTGATGATGGTCTGCTTTTTAATCAGCATTTATTTTATAAACTGAGGTTTTACAATTGTTTAGATGCTTACAGGCATCTCTAGTATCTGTGGTGAAGGTTTGCTACGAGATGCTAAGTGGGGAGAAAATGAGCAGAATACATTGAGGCAAAATGCTTTTGATGAAATGTCATGAATAAATTTGTCCCTTTTATGACGAGTCTCATGATATAGGCTTCAGTCATTTTTCTTAGAGCCTCAGGTCTTTGAGTGATAGGATTATAAGACATTTTTCTTTCTTTCCAAGATAAATTTTCAGTTTTTCAAGCCATGTTGACTGTTGAGAAAGGGACCAACTTAAAAAAAAAAATCAGTGGCAAATTCAAATCACCTTGGGTAGAAACCTTAAAAAATTACAAGGTTTTTTTAGGTAATTCTGTGGTTTCTGACAGCTTACCTTGTGGTTTTTGAATGCTTGGAGTTCGAAGTGCTGCTGCAATGAATTTTAAAATAGAGACTTTAAGCTTGATGAAACTGTAGTGCCCTATAATGTAACAGGAAATAGGAAAAGGGGCTTAAAGGTCTCTTTACACACTCTAGAAACAGACAACGGTAATATATAGGGCAAACCCAAGGCTTGCAGCTAAATTAAGCAATAGCAGGACAATTTCAGACCTCTGCAGACCTGTCCCAGCTGTAGCCTGAGGATAGCACTGAGAAACCACACAGGAGAAACGGTGCAGAGCTGGAGCTGGGCAAAACTCAGGAAAGCGTGACAAGAGTTTGTGGCAGAACCGAACAAAGTATCCACCTCATCTTCTGCACCCAAAACCCTGAAGGATTTGTCCTGAATGGCTGCTGGCTCCCGGCAGGACCCCCCTGACAGCCCTAAGCCTGACGGAAAATCAGACGCATCTCATAGTACTTGAGTTCACGCAACTTCTTGCCCCTAACTAGAATGACCACCAGAAATGAGTTTTTAGGACCCTTCAGGGCTAAGGGGTCCCGAAGCCCTACCTTGGCCAGATGCTCTGCTGGTCCTGGTGTCTCCGGAGCGCCTCCTCTTCCTCACTTGTCCTTCAGTGTGGCCATGCCGAGGGCCTCCGAGCTGTAGTCGTACTGATTGCTGGAGGACATGGACCGTCCCCAGGAGCACTGCAGGTTGGAGCCCCTCTTGCGAAAGGAGGATGTGAACCTGTAGAAGTTACGGTGCCTGTTGCGCAGGTATTCCCGGTAGTTTTTGGTGAGCAGGGTGTAGAGGAAGGGGTTGATGCAGCTGTTGCTGTAGGTCAGGCAGGTCACCAGGTAGTTAATGCACTTTTGGGTTTGGGTGGTGAGCTGCAGGGAGCTGCTGTAGAGTCGCACCAGCTGCCAGATCCAAAACGGGAGGAAGCAGGCCCAGAAGACCAGCACGATGCTGAAAATCATGATGAGGACCTTCTGCCGGGGGGATCTCTTGCTCTTCTCCTTGTGGGGGGGGTTCCTCTGGGACTCCAGGTAGGTCCTGGCCAGGCGCGTGTAGAGGAAGCCAATGATTATTCCCGGGGCCATGATGCTGGTGCTGAAGAGCACCGTCAGGTAGGTCCGGTAGGCGTCCACGCTCCAGGTGGGCGCACACATCCTCTTCACCTTGCCCTCTGCCTTGCCCCCCTCGGTCAGGGTGACCATCAGCATCATGGGCAGAGTCAGGAGCAGCGAGACCGACCAGACGGCCCCCGCCGTGACCTTCCGGTATCCGTGCGACCGCTTCAGGGTGTCCAGGGGCCGGGTGACGGCCAGGTAGCGCTCGGTGCACATGAGGGTGAGGGTGAAGATGCTGGCGTGCATGGTGAGCAGGTCCAGGCTGAGCAGGATGCGGCACCCCAGGTCCCCGAAGTACCAGTCCTGGGCCAGGTAGGTGCAGACTGCGACCGCTTCAGGGTGTCCAGGGGCCGGGTGACGGCCAGGTAGCGCTCGGTGCACATGAGGGTGAGGGTGAAGATGCTGGCGTGCATGGTGAGCAGGTCCAGGCTGAGCAGGATGCGGCACCCCAGGTCCCCGAAGTACCAGTCCTGGGCCAGGTAGGTGCAGACGATGAAGGGGATGGTGGAGAGGTAGAGCAGGTCGGCCAGGGCCAGGCTGACGATGGAGCTGTACATGGGGGCGGCGCAGCGCGCCGAGTGGCACATCACCACCAGCGTGTAGACGTTGCCCGCCCCCCCGGCCCCGTACATCCCC
>NW_008824010.1:1768855-1771836 GCF_000699105.1 Pygoscelis adeliae
CGCCGAGCCGCCCTCAGCCCGGGTGGGGGACCCGGCGGAGACGGGCTGCCCGAGCTGGGAGGGAACTTGGAGCGCCCCGCGCCCCCCCGCGAAACAAAACCTGCCGGGCAGATGTCGGCTGGTGGGAGCTTCCTAAAAAGTTCTCCTGGCCGCTCTGCTGGGATGTGGCTTTTCTCGCCCGGGTTAGCGGCGCCGGCGATCGGAAGCCGTTGCGCCGCTTCGAGTCATCAGTCAAAGAAACCTCTGCGGGCAGCAGGGAGAGCCGGCGGTGCCCCGGGTGGTTCTCGGGTAGGCAGCGCGGAGGGTTTCAGACATCCTCGGAGACAGACTTAGGTGGAGGTGGATACAAAACCGGGGCTGAAATAGCCTCTTTCTTGTATCTTGGAATTTACTCCGACCAGCGTGGCAACGTTAGAGTAAGATTTAAATCTGAGCTTTAGTGACAGCTGATTCACCCGGAGAGGGTGAAGTACACAGCGTGATGAACGAGGTGTACAGTTAGACGGGAAATCTGGGGACAGTTGCAAAATCAATGAGCGCCTTACATTTTGATCTTATTTTAGAGAAAGCAGAGATTAGGGCAATCCATAGTCAAAGGACAGCTTTCCAAGGGTACGAGTGCTGTATTTCCTCAGCTCCTATTGATTTCCAGTAGGATTTAACTGGCTTTTATGCTTTCAAATATTTCTGCTTAAACCAGAGCGCTAAAATGACTGCTATGTGTTTATTTGCTTGTTTTAATCCTTCCTCAAAGTCCATTTGTGCAAACTGTCATCTAATTCTCTGCGGCGTGCTACAAAGTGGTGAAACTCTTGCTGGCTCATAGGAGCAGAATTTAGCCCTATAAAAATATTGTATCAAATACTCGGCTGTAATTTGCTGTAAAGTTAACACACGCACACACGTAACTCTGCGTTCCTTCCCAGTACTGCTCATCAATGTCCATGTCTCTTTCCAAAGCTGTCCAAATGCTTAGAGCTATATTCAGTAAAGTAGCTGGTTCGAACACGGTTTGAATGCTGGTGAGGGAGAAGAATCTAAATTGAATTATTGTCAGGCAGGGATTTGCTTTATCAGATTCAGCCATCGCACTGACAAAGTTTAGATCCAGGCGCTGAAATGGAGATTTTTTTTTGCACTGGAAGTTCGGACTCCGTCCCATGCCAGCGCCCTCGCCGGCCCTGCATTCCTCTGCGGCAGCTGAACCGAGCAGCTGGGAATGCAGGCGGATACTTTACTGGGGCCAAATCCTGCCTGCATGGCAGTCAAGGGGATTGACTGCCACAGACTTCAAGTAAGAACCGGATTTGGCGTAAATAGATCATCGCTGAAAATTAGGTTGCACGCAACTTTTGCAGTCTTGTCTCCTTTTTGTTGTGAAGCTGTGGCTGCGCTGTTTTGTTCTCTGTCTTCATTTAAGGGCCAGGACAGAGGGCCAAAAGAGAACAGAATAGATATTGTGTTGCCTGCCATGTTACCTGATTTGTTTTGGGTGATCAACGAGATGATAGAGTGATACATTCTTTTAAACAGAGAATTACTTAATCTGTTTAGTAAATACCTAATTTCAACTTCCCTTTTTTCCTTCCAGTAGAAGAACATTTAATTAAGCAACACTAAGCATTAGTGAGCCCGCGAGACACTTGTTTTCTTAAACATGTAGGATACTCACATGTATCCGTGGGAACTTAGTCCTATTAAACTCTTAAAAATTAGTTTGCTGCCTGAAGTCGTTCTGCAGCAGAGCAAAGCCTGTTCTCTGAGCAAGAGGCACTTCTCCCCTGCGATGCTCTGCTCTTGCAGCGCACCGAGTCTCTTCTGCACACCCGCGAGAATTGACATAGCACTTGATGCCTGGTGGAGTTGGGTCTGGAGCGTACGACAACTGTGATCAATCAGAATTAGAAAGGGAACGATGCAGGAATCCGGAATACTGATGTTTCCCGTTTGTCTGTGTACACAAGACACACGTTTCTCAGCAGTGTGGGTGACAAGCTAGCGGAAGAAGTGGTGAATTTTCCATTTCTCCAGATGTCTCAGTAAGGACTGCAAGTGCCTCTCTGGAAGACGTATTTTAATCAAATAGAAATATGGAGCTCAATGCAGAATTACTGTCAGAATAAGTCCTCAGGGACATACTGCACACAAAACCAAGTCATCAAGGATCAAATTGTCTTTTATGAACCTCAAAATCTGTTAATCCTGTATTTTCTTCTTGTAATGTCCTAAAAAGTATTGATATGAAAATGATTAATAATGTACTTCATGTGCAAAATTTCCCCTCTGGAGGCATTTGTGCTAAGGCACAAAAACATACCCAGCCATCTTAAAATATAGCTCCATTTTGCATTTTATTGTCTGTTTTGAATAGGAAATTCTTTTCAGGTGCTCAGTGCCTAATTTTAGAATTTCCTAACAAAATTGTCTGCTTATTAGGAAGTAGATGATAGCAGTCTAGATGATGAGGGCTGTTTGAGTAGCCGTGTCCAATGTCTTTTTTATAAACCCCTTGGTTTACTCAGCGAATAGCTGGTGCTCCTTTGTTTGGTTACGAAGGTCAGAGTCTATATGGTGGGCAGCTGAAAGCTGTAGTCTTGGCAAATTGAAAGGCGGCTCTCATTGCTGCATTCAGCTGTGACGGGCTTCAAAACTAAGTGCTGGCCAGGCAAAAGGAGGGCAGAGAGTGAGCGTTTGGAAGCAGAGGCTCCAAACATGTTACGGACTGTCACTGTAAGCTGTTGTCCTCCTGAGGCGCTGTCCTGGTGGAATTTTATTGCTGAGAGTGAATTTTGCAGTTCAGGGTAGGGAACATGTGAAATGCCGCCGCTGCCTCCTTCTCAGCATCCATCAGCTCTGAGTGTACCAATGCCATGGTGCACAGATCCGGCTTTTGGATGGGATTGCTTTTAGTTGTACTAATTCTGCCTGGCCAGATGAGCACCGCTGTTTCTTGCAATGTTCTTGTGCCCTGTCACCACATG
>NW_008824010.1:1772325-1783191 GCF_000699105.1 Pygoscelis adeliae
GATCACTTGGCAAAGCATCAGGAAAGTATTTGGCTTTTGCCAAGTTCAGAGAGGTCTTGATACAGCATCCACATGAGAAAGGCAGAGATTAAGACAGCTCAGGAGAAGCCCAAGGGTGAGGTTTTTTAGATCCCAAACACGTGCTGTCAGATGAGATCCATACACGCATTTCTTAATCCTAAACTTAGAGGCTCAAAGTTATCATCTGTTAGGTTAGAGCCTGTAAATGGAATGTAATGTTGTAGTGGAAGTGGATGACAAAGAGGTATCGAAAGCAACTGCAGCATAATATCCCACGGGATGCCCAGAGACTGATTTGGCCGCATTGCTTAACTCAATAGTGTACGCCGTACAGAACCTTTTCTCAAGTTCCTAACACACTAATATATAATCTCTGCAGCTTGGCAACTGAATCTCATTGGAACAATGTTTACGCTCTGAAATAATATGCACAGGTCTTCACCTGTCTTTGAAATTGTTTCTGAACCAGAATCGTCACTCAGGTGCAAAGGATTATTTAAATCCATGGACCGTGCACAGCGTAACCCACTGATCTCAGTGGAGTCACTCCCGATCTGCAAAGCTATAAGCAAAAGCAAATTTGATTCACCGCTTCTGAAAGCTTGTCATTAATACTTATGTTTACATCTGTCTTATACAGTTGAACATGCCCTTAAATTTAAATTTACAGGTATACTTTAATTTAAAGCTAGACCTCTCTCTCCCCACTCAGATGTTTAAGAGGCAAGTGTCCTAGCACTGGAGGAGTCACTGGAGAGAATCTGAACCCTCTCTAAAGAAGACTGCCTAACAGGTTTCTCACAGCATTATTTCAGGAATGTAATTGAGTGGGATTTTTAAAGCCCTCCCAGATACAAAGAACATAGGAGGGACTTGCTTTTGTACCTCTTAATCGCAGCGCTCATGAGCAAGTGCATTGCTCTCTCGTTCTTGCTGCCACGTGTGAAGAGTAGAGTCACTGGCAGCGTAAGGTCTGAGACGCCGCATGGATTTGCACCCAGGGAGAATCCGGCCGGTGGTGCTTGCTGCCTTTGGAGGCAGGCTGCAGGCTTTCTATAGGAAGGCACAATCAGGGTTGCTGTGTCCAAATCCATATAATTGCAAGCAACCACATAATAGATTTGAGTCCAGAAAATCTGCTCCTCATATATCCAAAACCATCAAAGCTTCCCCAGAGTGGTGCAATAATCCTGAGATCTTCAGCACTGAAGATTATACCTGGCAGAGACTACAGCGGGCCACAAGAAAAGATGGGAGCTCAAAGGCTTTGTCCTTGGTTTTTGCAGTAGAGTGTAAACCGTGTTCTATTATAGTGACTTGGAGCAGTAAGGGCTCTGGCAGGGTTTTTAGGATCATCTCCTTGTGTTAGAGCATTTGAGAAGAGATCATTTTACAATGGAAAAAATACATGTTAATAACCCCAAGCCATTTCCTGTGGAAACTCAAACCACTGTTACCCTTAGATTTGAACTCTTTCTCCCTCACCTAGAAGAGACTGATGGTCACCCTCCTTCACCGTGCACATGAGTACAAAGGAGGCAGTACTGGCTCCCGGAGAGGGTTTTTGTTATTATACAGCACAGCATCTGCACAGCCCCGTGCACTGCGGTCATGGTGCCAAACAGCTGGCAGAGATCTGACCCGAAGAGCGCGGGTTTTGCCGGGGACAGCAGCAGGTTTGATTTGGCAATCTGAGTTGCCTATTATATGTAGCTGAAGAAGCTCTGGAAGTCACATGCTCAGTGCAGTGTTGCTTTTGGTACTTGATTTGTTTTTGTTCAAGGTAGGAAGGAGTTTAGTCCCATTAAATACCCCATTCTACTGATGGAAAAATGATAGTGTTTGTATCTGTGAATTTCTCCCCCAAAGAAGGACCGGCTCTTCCTACGGTCTAAACTCCACTCAAAGGAACATGCAAAACCTGTGGCAAGCTTTTCATCACCACAACTCAACCTCTTGTTAATAAAGGGCTTCAGATACTGGAAACTCTCTTTTATTTCCTGGCTTCTGTAATATTTCTCTGTCCACACTGAGAAATTACCTCCAGGTGAATAGTCTGCGTTTCATAAGAGCAACCACAAGAGGAGCCGATGGGGAGCAGCCGGCTGCTGCCAGGACGGTGCACCCTGCACGGTGAAGAGGGAGACTCCCACTCTGTTTTGGAGGAACAGTTAATAGGAAAACGGATGTTTTTTCATCCTGGTTTTGTAAGAATTGTATGTAAAACCTCTTGGCAGATGTGAGAAAAGGGTGGAAGCCCAAAGAATCGCCCAGTCAAGTCTCATGCTTGGTGTCTGGGTCAGTGTTCACTTGAGTCAGTGGGAGCTTTTCCCTGGATTTCAGTGGGCTTTGGCGGAAGCCAGTGATTAAAAACCAAACAAGAACTCGTATCCCTTCCTCTGAACACAGGTTCAGACCAGAGCTGGGTCTAGCTTTGGGGATGTTTGAACTGAGCGGTGACTCTGCCTTGGAGGTTGGAAGCGCAGGATCCTTTTTAGGGTGGATTATTTAAACCTCGTCCAGCAGCAACCACGCTCGGAGCATCACACAGCAGCGTGAAGAGCTCTCGGGTAGCACTTTGACTCCCGGCACAGCTCTCAGGGTGAGGGTGATAGCTGTGTGTGTGACTCAAACCCGCTCGCCTCCGCTTAGTCATTTCTCTCCTCGTTATCTACCTCCTCCTATAGATTTCTTCCTCCTAAACTCCTCAGAGAGACACTCGGTGCAGGTGTGTATGTTATGCAGAAAAGGAGACTATGCAGCAGCCCAGTAGCACCAGGGAGGGGCTCTTGCTGCCAGTTTTATTCGTAAGCTGACTTTTGCCTCTGGATTTTCATGCCTCTGGGGAAGCTGAGAACCATTTGTTATATTTTTATTCTAATGTTTCTCTGGCTTAATTATTTGAAGGTATGTGTCAGAGTCTATCACTGTCAGACGTTGCTGCTGAAAGGGCATTTCAGCCGGTGAAAACTCCACCTGGGTGGGTACTTACATAGGCTTTAGTGAGAGCAGTGAAGTCCTCTTTGTTCCAGTTTTTCCATTGCCTTTGGATCAGACTTTGTCTCTCTTTAGATCTGTATTAAACTTGATTTTAAGAGCCTTGACCAAACGGAGCAGAGGACGTACTCCGTGTGCTCTACTTCCAGTCCTGAAATTATCTTCAGAACAGCGTTGCCCCGGTCATTTTTCCACCCAGGGCTGCTGCAGTGATGTGCTGTCTGAGCCCCCGTGGGCTGCTAGCCAGCCCCCCTGGGCAGAGGGGTTTGTTCTGACCATGCCTGGAGAAGCTGCACGATGCCATGGCCATGTGCCACCAGCTGCTGCCGGCTCCTCAGTCACGCCGACCCGGAGAGGTTTATTCCCCAGGGACTCTCTCCTGTGTATCACCGTGCCGGCTGGTGGATGATGAGGATAGACAGAAGCACCGTAGAGGAACAATGATAAAGGAACCACAGGGATCTGTTTGTTTGTTTATTGGAGGGGGGTTTGGACCCATTTTTTCATTTCATGGCATCTTGTAGACAATCAGAAAATCAGTGTTCAGAAACTCAGAGACTTAAGAACTAACCACTAGAAGCATAGCTTTTCCCTGCAGTCTGCGGATAGCCAGGTACATTTACAATTCTTTACTAATCAGCCTGGGACTAGACCAGCACATTTATGTAAAAACACTAATACGTTTATTACTGAAGACAGCCCAGAGCTCAGGCCCCTACAGTTTGTCTAGAAAATGGAATATTTGATTTTCCCCCAGAAATAGTATGTTTTTCTTGTTTCCTGGCAGTTTGCACGAAAGCTCTGAAGTACGTGACATACGGCAAAGAGAACATCAAAATCTGCGGTGCCATATGATCAGCTCACATTGCAGTGGGCATGTTCCTGGCTCCATGAAGCTTCACAACCATAAAACTATTCCTTGCTTCCTGATGGGAATTCGTGCCTTTGCTTTAACTCTCTGCAATAATTCATCTGTATTTGCTCACAAAACATGCAATGTTAATGCTTCCTTTAAATACAAAATGTACCTAGGATTGGTAAAGGGGCTGGGGGGGGTGGTAGTCCTGGGCACAGCTATTGCCTAGGCATGTCGCCAGAAGAGACACTTTGTTGGTGCACGCTTCCCCAGGCGGTGGGTTTGATGTGAAGAGCGTATCTCCAAGGGTAAGTGGGTATTTGCAGAGCCAGTTGCATTCGTGCAGCCATGCCAAAATAAGGTGAAACCTTTTTTTCCCCATTTGGGTGGCAGGTACAGTACTAGCGTGGGACCCACGAAGAGCTCTCCTGCCTTCCCTCATCCTTCCCTCGGTAAATTTGCTACTGCTTATGATGATCAGGCATTTATTTGGTAATGACTGTCAGGATGACTCTGGCAGTGATGCTGCAGAGATGTGTGGCTGCATTGAACAAGCACAATCAAATGGTTCTTTTGAGCAATAACTGACAGAAGCCACTTCAGTAACCTCTACAAGACAAAGAGCGAGGCATGACAAAAGGAGAGACTAGACGATACAAGCGCAATTGTTTATAAACCAAAGGCTTTATTATTCGCCATGAGTGATCAACAAATCTTTGACTAAAAACTACTTCCATTAAAATTTAACACTTAAAAAAGAGGGGGTTTATCTTCAGTAGGATTTTCCTGCACTGGGCTCAACAGGAGAAATGAAAGACAAACATCTCACAGCAAGAGTCCGGGGAGGGAAGGCCTGGTCAGTACAGCTGAATCACTTCGGGCTTTTTGTTCCTGTTGGTGGGAAGTGGAGAGATCCGGATAAAGGGCTGCGGGAGCGATGCTCGGGAGAGAGGAGCCTCTGCGTGGGGAGTCACTGAACTTGGAGAAAATGCTGCATCTCGGGGCTGTTTTTGTCAGACTGACAAATGCAGCCTTTCCCCCCCATTAACTGCAGCTGTAGGATGCTCTGAGCTGCGCTGAGGCCACTGGCTCCGGTACCGTCTTCCTCTCAGTGAGCTGCAAGCTCACACCTAACAGCGGGGAGGTTGGAAGGAGGCTGTGTGTCTTTGGCCTAAGGTACAGAAATTTGTTTTTGTAGGCTTCTGATTAGAGACACAGAGAGCGTATTCATCTTCTTAAGAGACTTACCTGGATTTGGAAGCAGGACTGTTGTTTAGTCCTATAAAGTGTTGCAGGAGAGTCCCTGTACCCTGAGCTACAGGTAGAAATAGAAATATCTCTAAGTTGACAGAAACGGGTCCAGAAGCATGTGTATGTGAGGTGTGGGACTTTGGAAAGAAAGGATGGGAGGTGGTGGTGGAGTAGAGAATTGGACCTGACGGTTTTTCTTCACAGCCACCAATTAGGGGGCGGATTTTTTTGCTGAAGTGCAGAAAAGGGGCTGGGATTTCTCTGTCTTCCTCAGTGCTCAGAGGGAGGACGTGCGGGGACACTAGCAGTTGTACATGTCAGCATCAGAGGAGATTTGACTGCTGAAAAAGAACCTTACATTGCACCCCAAATAGCTTGGACAAGAGATAGGTAAAACTTTATTATAAAGATTATCCCGCCCCCGCTAGGGGGGATAATCATCTTTTCTCTTTCAGGATCCAGGCTAGTGAGCTGTGGGCTGGAGCATCTTCCCTAAGTGGGAGAAATAGCAGGAGATGTGTTGTTCTTCACTTCCCAAAGAGCTCTCTGTTTCCCCCTACCCCCTTCCTAACCTGTTCAGAAACATCTCCCTGTTGGCAGCATGGAGTTGAAAGAAGGTAGGAGAGAATCCGACAGAACCACTGGGATTTGGGGTGGATTTTAGAGACCTTTCTTAGATATTGGTAAAATGATGAATGCAAGCACTGTCATTACTTGATTCTCCCAGTCTTTATGCTGCCCGTGACCCCAGGGTTGTTCTCTGCACTGCCACTTTGAATTAGCACCCCACCAACGGGAAGGAGACTATAACGGTATTTGTCTCCCAGAGAAGTGCTGAGACGTTGGCTTATGTTTGGCAGTTGTCCTAGCACATCGTTTGAAGGTGCCACCTCTGCTCAGTCCTTGAGGTGTCACAGCACTGCTACTCGGCTGAGATTCAAACACGCATCTCCAGAACCTCACACATCGATTGAGCATTTGAAAGAAGTAGCTGCTTTACAACTAATGTAACAAAGGCATATCTTAGCGAAGGGAAGAGCTTCTTCCAACCCCTGCGATGGTCCTCAGATAGGCAATTTCATTAGTCCTAGAAAGGGTGCCAATATAAAGGTCTTTCCAAGCTGCCTAATGTGCTTTTAAAAGACTGTATCTATTTTTTTTTAAAAGGACTTAGAGATGTAGGATCATACATTTGATTGAAAAATCACTGGGATTTAGGCACTGAAACAGCTTTGAGGGTCCAAGTTGTAAGACAAATGCAGAGCACAACCCTCCAGCGTCCCTGTGCAGCTCCCAGCTCCTTGTTCAGTGCTCAGGCTCATTAGACAACCTCCACATGGGTTGGAGGTTTATGTATGTATTGCAGAAAGTGGCTGAAAAAGGAGCTGCCAATGATGGGGAAGGAAAGGAGTTGAACATTATCGTAGTGATCTTGTCAGCGACAAGTCCTGACTTGTGGTAGTTCCTTCTGCTCAGGCTAGTCAGCTGTGAAACCCCTTGTTATTTGCTGTCAAAGCTAGATCTGCTGTGGATATCCCACGTCTTATTTTCCCATTGCCGTTATGAAGACCCAGAAGGGAGCGAGCAGAATGGCAAACCGCCTAAGGAAGCATTTGAGCCAGGTGGGCTGGATGGTCTGAGCTGCCCCGGGCCACACGCGCTCACCTGGACACTGCCGACAGGAGTGCTCGGATGAGGAATCCCACCTTGGATCCTCATGGGATCAGCTTGAGGTACGGCACCGACCAGCCCATTAGCTGTCTGGCGGTCTTACATGGCCTTGCATGTGCCAACCAGCAGGAACAAAAATGCCTGTGGGGTTGTGTAGCAGGGTTTGAGAGTGGCAGTGGCACATAAATTTTGCAGTTGAGCACTAGAAAGACCAAGAATTCTTGATTTAGACCCAAGCCCATTTTGAAAAGAGGACTTAAGCATTTTTTAAATGTAACTCTGTATGTGTTTTTTTCTGGCAAGGGAAGCTGTCTGCACTGCATTATGTATTAGGCTCTTGAAAGCATAACTAGTTATGTAATTATTAGAATTATATTTGCATTCACAACTAGGATGTATATAACTAGTATGGTAATGCATGCTAATTAAATACCAATTAATCATTTTAAAAAATGAAGTTTGAATCTATACAGCTATCAGAGACGTAGTAAATACTCATTGCTTATGAAGAATAAATCAAGTGTGTTTTAATATGCAACCCTAGTCCTATATAAACACATATATTGTGCCAATTATTTAAAACAGATTTAATATGTTTCTTATTCATATTACACAGCTACTGCTGACTGAGTGACAGTCAAGTATTTGACTACTTTTACGTATTGCACATTAATGCTTCCAGCTGTTCATACTGGGCTGGCTCGTGTTTCAGCCATCAGAAAATGTGCAAATTCATTAAGTTTTACCCTGCAAGGTAGAGGGGTTTACTCATGCTTAATCCAGCCAGGCAATCCAGATATAGGCTGCTGAAGACCAGTTGTCTGTCTTTGTTTAGTTTGAAGCTTTACGGCTCTGGCAGGATATCTTACACTGCTTTATCTGCAGGCTTCAGAAACTCTGTGGAAAAGAATCAAAGTCCACACAGAGCTGAGAGCATTTGATGCTTCTGATTTAAGAAACATTCAAAGTTGCTGCTGCCAGAGAGGGAAACAGGCTTTTGTGCACTCTGCCTCTGGTATAAGTTTCTGCCGCAAGTTTAGAGTTGTGTTACAGGCCTGAGGGGGGACAAGTCCAAGCTAAATTAGCCGAACAAGCTGGCTGCTGCCTACTGTAAACTGACAATGAGCAAACTGAAAGGCCTGTAGTGTGCAGCCCAGCAGGGCACTGAAGTGAGGGTGTCACCGGTCACCCTTGCAGCAGGCAGGCTTGCACAGCAGTGGCTGTGCTCACTGAGGACTAGGGACAGCACGCGTGTCCTCCCGTGCCTAAGGACATCTGGGAAAGCAGAGGGTGGCGGCACAATGAAGTTGTGGAAGTGGAGAAGCAGAGAGGAGTGTAGCTACAGGCGGAGGTGAGATGGTTGAGACGGCTCAGCACTTCCCATGAGATCTGGGTTTTGGCTTGTGGGGGTCTTTTCCAGACTTTTGCCATGCTGGGTGTTTGCTTTTGATTGTGTTTTGCCTTGGAAGCCATTTCCTCCATGAAAAAACAGGCTAATTAGAGAGTTGTTCTGGCCAGCCAGGACACCCTGCGGTGCGGGAGGTGCATCCCTGTTCCTGCGCCCGCTCCCTGGCACTGGGCTCCACCGCGTTGGACACCTCTGTCGTACACACCAAGAAAGTTTTGCCTGCATCGAGGCTAGAATAGGACTAGGGCTGAGACACCCACCCGGGAATTTCCCCAAATCACCCCACCTCGCTCCCCAGGAGCATCTGCGGTGTCAGTCTGTTGGTGCTCCTCTGCCGTCCCCAACAGAAAGGAGGGCAAAGCCAGCTGAGGTGCTGGGGACCAGGGCACAAGGAGGAAAAGCCGCAGGGATGAGGGAGGTAATTAAGAACTGGCATGCTGTGCAGTTAGGAATGGGGTAACGAGGTCTGGGGTAGCATTAATGCCTACCCCAACAGCTCCCAAAAAAGGTCTGCGGCTCCTGAGGCACGTTCACCCCCCGTGTCCGGCACCTTGTGACAGGACAAGGGGGAATGGCTTTAAACTAAAGGGGGGTAGATTTAGACTAGATAGAAGGAAGAAATTTTTTACGCTGAGGGTGGTGAGACACTGGCACAGGTTGCCCAGAGAGGTGGTGGATGCCCCATCCCTGGAAACATTCCAGGTCAGGTTGGACGGGGCTCTGAGCAACCTGCTCTAGTTGAAGATGTCCCTGCCCACGGCAGGGGGGTTGGACCTTTAGAGGTCCCTTCCAACCCAAACTATTCTATGATTCTATGACCCCAGAATCCCTGCCTTCGGCACTTGTCCATAAACAGCTGCAAAACTCTCTGGAGAGGAGGCTCCCCCGTTCGCCTTGGCTGGCTGATGCCTGTGAGGATGACAGCTGATGGCTCCCTTCAGAGATGTGGTTAACCCCAGGCTCCCTGGGCTTCAACCAGAGCTTCCCTGGCTTGGGATGGGAGGGGCTGGGTCCTGCAGACAGTCAGTATGGGGGTCCCTGTGGTGGATTACCTAAGTATTCTGCCCTCCATCTTTTCTTTTCTTTTCTTTTCTTTTCTTTTCTTTTCTTTTCTTTTCTTTTCTTTGTTAAGAAATAATGTAGCAAAAATCTGTTTTACACGAATTCTGTGAGTTCCCAAGTCAAAAGTTAGGGAGTGCCTGAATTAAGGGTCTTCCTGCAGCCTCTGTTGTGTATATGGACATTTCTTTAATACTTCTTTCACGTAGTTTCAGTAGTCACTAAGCCCTGATGCATTTGCTCTCACTAGAAATGTCCCCAAACTCCATACAACCTAGAACTGGGCTGAAACTTATTAGGAACATGTACCTTTGTGCTTTGCTAAACTATCACCTTTTTAAAGTGCCTGTAACTTCTCCAGTTACTTGTTGCACCATGTAAGGGTTCCAGCATCAGGATAGTTAGAGTTTTACTTCCCACTCTTCTGCTTACTTTGTTCATCCTCGCTTTTAGGAATCAGGCTCACTGATTTTCAGGGTCTTTACCTTTAATTTCTGGAGCTGGTGATACCTTAAATGGATGATTTCAGCTGATTTGGTTTCATTCAGAAACCAATCAACCCAAATCATCTTCACTGGTAAGTAATGAAATGAAGTTCAAGCACTTCTCAAAGGGTTTTCCTACGGTGCTTGTCTGAGCTCAAGCTGTGCTGCATTTATAGGACAATTTAGGTCTGAAGCTCACTTGGGACTTCATCAACAAGGTAAGAGAGTGCTAGTAATTATTCTCATTTTTCAAGTCAAGACATTTGTTTGGCAGAATGGCTCTGTGCTTCCTTTAAAGTTACTGCATATCTCTTTTTTTCTAATAACTAGGAATATGTTCTGGTTTTTCATTGGGATAGAGTTAATTTCCTTCCTAGTAGCTGGTACAGTGCTGTGTTTTGGATTTAGGATGGGAACAAAATTGATAAGGCACCAATGTTTTAGTTGTTGCTAGGTAATGCTTACACTGGCCAAGGACTTTCTAGTTTTCCATGCCCTACCGACTGAGCAGGCTGGGGGTGCACAAGAATCTGGGAGGGGGCACAGCCAGGACAGCTGCCCCAAACTGGCCAAAGAGACATTCCATACCATGGGACGTCATGCTCAGTACAGAAGCTGGGGGAAAGCTGGCTGGGGGGCCGCTGCTGGGGGACTGGCTGGGCATTGGTTGGCGGGTGGTGAGCGATTGCATTGTGCATCACTTGCTTTGTATATTCTTTTATTATTATTATATTTCAATTATTAAACTGTTTTTATCTGCAACCCATGAGTTTTCTCACTTCTACTTTTCCAATTCTCTCCCCCATCCCACTGGGACGGGGAGAGTGAGTGAGCGGCTGGGTGGTGCTCAGTTGCCAGCTGAGGTTAAACCATGACAGTCCTTTTCAATGCCCAATGTGGGGCTCGAAGGGTTTGAGAAAATAACAGATTAACCAGAGTGTATTAAGAAATTTATATCTGTTAACAGTTGTGGGTCACAATATTGATTCATCTGTTCTCGATATTAGTTTATCTGATCTGTACCATGGTCTTTTTTTTGCTGTACAGGTTGAAGATTGGTGTTGGTTTTTGCAGTTTGCTGTGCTCTGCAGTGATTAGTGATGTTTTGCCTGGGAGAT
>NW_008824010.1:1788041-1794669 GCF_000699105.1 Pygoscelis adeliae
CCCATAGAAATACAAATTTGCTTTTCCCAACAGCAAGACTTACTGCTGTATAAAAGAAAAAAAGATATTATATATAAAATATTTTATATACAATATATACACAATAAATATAATATATATACAATTTTATATAAAATATATAAATTTTATATATAATATATATACAAGAAAAAATGCCATTTTACTAAAAGTTCAGTTTAGATAGCTCTGAACAAAACCCAGTCTGGATGGTAGATTCGGGTGCAGCAACAAGTATAATGTTCACCGAAGTAATACAAATGTAAAAATGATGTGGGTGTTAACATAATTCTGCATCCTCAGTAGGTTTTTGGCTTAGAGACGTTAGGCTGGCTGTTTGCATTCTGCCAGGCTCAGAAAATGTAAGAGTTATATTTTTATATGTGTCAAGCAGGCAGGTCTCTCCCTGACAGCAGTGTCCTTCTCTCTCCCATTGAAGCATAATTTTGGCGTGTGCCTGTATCAGGTTCTGCCAGCTCGTAACACGTATTAATCACTGCAAATAACTTTAAGACAGTGTCTGCATGGATATATCAGGAGAATTGATGTGGCGCCTTTAACCTTTGAATCACTTGTTCATTTGTGAACCCAGCTGATGTTACCCCTGAGTTGATTACTGTCCCATGGCTCTCAGGTGCAGGCTGTTGGTGGATCTCAAACCAATTCCCAGAGAACAACCAAGCACAATATAAACTCACCAAGGCTGAAGCTAATGGATCTGGCCTGGGTTAAATTCATCGTAGAGAACAAACTCGAAGCAAATTTGTAAGTGAGTATGGGGAATGTACTTTTACTGTTTCTTTTCAAAAGATAAATGGTTGATTTTAAGTGTCATCAGAGACTTCTCTCACTAGGCTAAATTCACTTGAGAGTGCTTTTCTTTTCAGAACAACATCATGTGGAATAGAAAATGCTCAGCCACAAAGCAAGCTATGAAATGGTTAATGATTTTAAGGCAAAGTTAGATATAAGCACCGATAATGTTACAAGTTGTGTTATTCCACTTTCTACAGCAATGCACATCTGTTTCTTTCATTTCAATGCAAGTTTTTGTCTCATAAAAGAGCTCTGAGTTTGGGAGCAGACTACTCGACTGTACTTTTCTGCTGGACATTTTAAAGGCCTGCAACCTAGTACTAGCACTTAGGTATTTAAGCTTTTGCCTTCTAGCTTTGTTTTAGGAATAATGAGCAACTTCACTGATTCCTAGGTGGAATTAATGGGTACTTCTCACAAATTAAAAAAAAACCCAAACAACCAAAATCCTGATTCCATCCCTTTCAGAGGTCTGGGTTCAAAAATACCTCCCACTGCCTTTTTAGTCACTGTGTCTCAATGGAGACGATGATAACTTGGACAAGGAGAAAAGTAGGTTGCTACTGATGAGCTGGGGGGGAGGGGGAAGGAGAAGAAACTCTGCATTAATTCCATTTAGCAGTCTCTTTTGTAGGGATTTTTATTATGTGCGGTTTGTATTGAGGGAACTGAGGCAGAAGAAAGACACGTGACTTTGTCACAGTTGTAAAGAAACCCAAGTTTGGGCTGGAGATCAGCCTCTAAATGCAGCTCCTGTCACTCCATATGAAATGAGTCCTGCGCTGAGCGTTTTTCATGCTGCCCATTGAGATGAGTTATTTCAGGATAGGTGGTTCCATCAACAGGACTCTGACGCTTGTTCAAGACTCCCAGCAAGAGATGGTGTGGTGGAGCTACGGAGTTGGACGATGGATGAGCCAGGACCGAGGCTGGGGCTGCTCTGGTGTCGGTGGCTTTTTCCGGAGTAGGGAGTGCCGTGAGCAGGAAGGAAGAGTTTGCCGAGAATAAATTCAACACAGTGGAACGAAGTGTTCCCCTTAAATGTGTTCTACAGCTAGAATAGCAGCAGCGTTTCTGCCAAGTAAGGGGCCTGCCGCAGGAACAGTTTAGCAAGGGAAAAAATATAGCCAAATTTGTGCTAAGCAGCCTGACAGTGGGTGGCTGGATTATGCAATCTTACTGATATTCAAAATTCATTATCTCTCACAAAGTGTCCTTGAATGAAATGGAATGGTAAAGCGGATATAACTCTTCTTATTTTCTTTTCTTCCCCTCTACCCCCTTCCAAAACTTGTGCATTTAAACACCTCCATTCAAATTCTTGAAACTTGAGAAGTAAGACCGGGAGGACAGAGCTTGTAATGAAACCTTCATGAGGAACCTGAGGGCAGGGCTAGAAAACGAGCTATTGCAATGTCAGAAATTCTTAGATTTGTTGAAACTTGGTCCTGGAAAGGATGAGCCAGAGAGGAATCCTAAGAAAAAGAGGAAAAATACGATATCCTTTCACTTCAGCATGCTCTTTTGGAAGTGTAGTCATTTCTGGGAGAAATATCAAGATTTACAGCTATTCTCAACACTGTCATGTGAGATGAATGAGCTCCCATGAATGGAACAATCATCATCATCATGTAGAAATCGGTGTGGTTTTGCCTTTGAAAGAGTGATCATAGTTCAACAGTTGTGCTTCACTGCTTCTACTGTTTCGTTGTGTACAAACAAAAAATCATCTCCTAATTGCCTGGCTTGCAAATTAAGGAAATCTGGCTGATTTATTCTCACTGGGAGTAACTTTGACCTCACAAGGCTGAATTTTAGTATTAGTTAAGGTGTATTTAAGAACACATTTGTCTTGTCCCTCTTGCGGTCTTATTCTAGGAACAAGGGAGGACTGAGCTTGGGTTACAGATGCCACAAAGATGTCAGAGCTGAAAGAAAAAGGTTGTTCCTTGTAACACTCTCTCTTGTTGACTTAGCCAGTATGTTCTGGAGCCCATGAGAGGTGATAAACAAAGGCAGCCTATGGAGACATTTTGCATTCTGGTGCTTTTCAAGGTACATCCCTGCTTTGAAGCAGACTGTTCCCATGAACAATCTTAGAAATGCAGTCTAGCATAGAGCCAAGGGCTTGACTCTTCATTAACCAAGCTCAGTAATGATATCCAGCATAAATGAACCCTCAAAGAAATGAGTAAGAAGAAGCTGCAGCCCTGGTCTGAATATTTTCTGTATTGCCACCTCTGAGCATTAAGGAGTCTACGTGGACTAAAGGCTGGTATTGGTGCACTTTGCCCCCTCGCCTTTCACTTTGGGGTTTAAAACTATCTTGAAATTTTTCTCCCAACTTGCACAAGTGAATGAGTATTTACAGCTGGGGGAAAGTGCGTGATACCACTACTACGACAGAGTCCGTGACCACAAGTTTTGATGTGGAACAGTCCTGCACAGAGTAAGAGAAACCACTTTTGGCTCCAAGCCTTTGCTGTTCTGAAGCCGGTTCCTTCTGGTGGCTGTTGCCAGAGGAGGGGAGCTATAAACGGTGGGAGCTGAGCCTTCCCGGGTTTTGATCCTCTGACTTACTGTGTAAACTTGGACCAACCCCTTCCACCTTCTGCGCTTCCCAGAGCAGTTTCTAAACAAAAGCACGCTTGCTATAAATTCGTAGTGCCACTTTGGCAATGCAAGTATTGAGTTTTCAATTTTCCCTCTCTGGATTTTGTTTCCTTTCACCTTTTAAGTTTCTTCCCTTTTCCCCAAAGGAGTGCATATGTTCTTAGATTAAAGACAGAAGTTTGTTCAGTTTTCCATGAAGGTTAATTTATTAAAAATGTAATTTTAGTATCCTTTCAAATGGTACGTTCCATAGTAAAATAAATATTTTTATAAAACCACATCTTTCTGATGGAAAAATGTCTGGGCTTTAAAAAAAAAAGTCAACCACTGTCTAGTAGCTTCAGTATATAAATGTTTCTATGATACAGCTATGATTTTATGGAGTAAAGCATTAGAGATAACCAGTTAAGGTCTTCATTTTAACTAAAGTTAGTTAATTATAAGATTATTTTTAGATGAGATATGAAAGCATCATGCACTAGAGCCTTACTGTGACCTTCTGAACCCTGGAAATGTTAATGTTTAAACTGTAGAACATGGAGGTGTTCAAATTTTTATCGATGCAGTGGAAGCTAGGTAAAAGCTTGCTAAGGTTTTGTGGCAAACTGCCCCTAGACAGCTAAGCTGTAGTTTGTAGTTGCTTGTTATTAGACAATGCAGCTCTGTGGTGGTCTGAATTGGAGAATTTTAGACCTCGGGTCTTGGGAGCGAATCTCTCAGTCACTGCAGGTTTCCAGAGCACTGGCTGCAAACGGGCATAAAAAGCCTGTAGTAAAAGCTCTGAGACCAGCCTGTTGGGTTGTGATGTCCTTTTTTCACTAAAATGCTTTGAGAAAGAAATTTTGGTTTGGAAGGAAAGGAAAAAAAAAAGATTATTTTGAAATTACTTTTTGTTGTTTTTTGTTGAAGATGAGAGGGAGATGTGTTGTTAAGGGGCTACAAAGTCTCTCAAAATGCTTTGAGAAAGAAATTTTGGGTTGGAAGGAAAGAAGAAAAAAAAAATTATTTTGAAATTACTTTTTGTTGGTTTTTGTCTCAAGACGAGAGGGAGATGTGTTGTTAAGGGGCTACAAAGTCTCACCTCTTCTGGAGCCCACCCTGAAGACCAAGTCCAATCTGAGCTGATAGCAGGTTGTTTTTATTACTGGGCTAGCAGTGTTTTACCCTCCTTCTCCTGGCAGAGCCTTTGGAAATTGCCCCTGACATATTGAATTAGGCTATTAAATCCCATAGTTCTCTCCAACAAGGCTCCTTGTTTCAGAGGTCTATTGGCAAGAGCCAGACAACCCATTAAAAGCTAAAATATTATTGGGAGAGAAGGATTAGAAAGTAGAAGAAATGATAACCATAAGTCTTAAGGTAACGCCTCTACTCTCTTTGAGGCTTCCTCCAGCACTCTCCGTGTCTTCCTCTTCTTCCCTGGAATGACTGTCACCCCTTTTGGGGCACAAAATCCTTTCTCAGATTGCAGGAGTCCTTTGGTCTCTCACATGCTTGTCTCCTTACAACACTACTGTGATTACAAAGGGGTACCCACCTCCTCTTTTGCTCCAGTTTTTCCCCTTACAGGCATTGCTAAACACGAAGATCGTATTTATGCGATGCAATGCTCAGTGACCAGCATGCAGGGCGTTCCTATGCGAGTGCAGATCTGCTCCACTTCTGTGTCAAACCCTAGCGTGACTGTGATGGCGGAGAGGTGGTGGGATCTTTCAGAAGATGGGAAAGTATTCTGGAGCTGATCTGGTGGCGACACATGAAATGATATTTAAGTGCTGTGTCCTTTGCATTTTTAAACAGCAGAACAGGTGAATAAGCCACCATAGTGCAGCTGATTCCCAAATAACTGGATTATTCGATATAAGTGAGTAAGCATCATCCATGTTGCTCCTCAGACACGATGGCTGGTCTCTGGCAGCTTTGCAATCCCAGCAAAAACAAGTACAAGTCTACAGCTTGCAGACCTTTCAAAGCGGTGTTATTCTATCCCTGTGCATTGTGTTAAGTAACTGAGGGAGAAAGTGGTTTTAATTAGACTGCATAAAGATCTCCAGTGAAATAGATTTTAGTTTTTGAAAATCAATAGGTAGAATCAATCTACAGTAAAGTCTTTTACTGATTAAATATCACTTCATCCTTCTTTGAGGACAAAATGTTTACCTCTTTAACTGCTTGAACTCTTAGAGAGAGAATTCCAGGGGGAAAGAAAAAAGGGTGAAGAAAATCTTCATTTTCTTGGTATTTGAAGGGGTAATCCTATCTCTTGGCTCTCCAGTGTATACTCTGATTAAAAAGTTCAACCTTCCAGATCTTTCCAGATTTGTATAGATTATCAGGAATAACATTTAACTGATGCTTTTATTATGCTTTCTGTGTTGCTGGAGTGATGTTTCCAAGCAGCTGGAGGCATGGAGGAGTTGTGGGTTGCAAGGCAGTGTGAAGAGTCCTTCGTCTTGATGAACTGCCTTTTGATATATGGGCACAAATATTTCCATTATTTGTTTTGCAGAAAACAATACTGAGAGAGAGAGAAAATGGGAGGTTTTCTCCCAGGGCCACGTTGCCAAAGGCCAGACTAGAGCTTGAAGTGTGGTACGAAGGTATCGGTCTGTCCTTAACCTGTTGTCCCTGCCCCAACATACAATTTGGAGACCTTGTCACAAACAAGGACTGCGAAGTGTTGCGTGATGTACAAAGCTAGAATGAAAAAGCCTCTTTTGCACAGATCTTGAGCTTCCTCCCGCAACCCATGCCTAGCAACTTAAAAGCAAGAAAAGCCTCCTAGCAGCACCAAGAGGGAAATACCTGCCTTAGCACAGCAGAAAGCTTTCCTGGGGGACTGGTTACAAACTTCAAACTTCTAGGTGGTGCGAAAAGCTTCATACCAACCCATTTTTAATTGCGGTCCATGAGGAGTCTCCCAAAACTCAAGGTAGATCTCAAGCCAGATGCCGTCCCGCTGGCTGGCACTGTGCTGGCGATGCTGGAGAAAGGACAGCAGAGGAAGGACAGCTTCCCAGCTGACACAGCCCACCAAGCAGCAGCCCCTGGTGAGTGAAAGCTGCTCCTGACCCCCTCTCCTTGCAGAGGACACCCAAGTGTCATGGGAAACGCAGCAGATAATATCTGGAAGTATAAAAGCAACGTGAGCATCTCACTGATGCAGAAACCTGGTCCCTCT
>NW_008824010.1:1794704-1804461 GCF_000699105.1 Pygoscelis adeliae
TTCTCCCTGCTCTCTGCTCTACTTAGACCAGGCTTTGAGGGGTCAGGCCTTTGTGCTGCTGATGTTATCATATAATTTCTAGTATTTTAGCCAATTGTTTTAAAAATTAACCTTTAGCACTGTGAAGCTCCTCTTATGGAGAAATGGTGTCGATTCCTGATCAGTGCAGTGAAAAGCTGCTGGCAGCTGTCGCTGCAAGTTAGTTCTACCGGGCTGATGAATTTAGGGCATTTTTTTTTTTCTGTTGCAATTAAAATACAGGACCTGCAATATTGTTGCACCAGTGGCAGCAGCGTGTAAATAAACGTGTTGATGCAGCAGTTTTGCAAGCATCCTGAATGTCTTCTGGATTCATGTTTCTTCTGCCTGTCATATATCTTAAAAAGAGAGTGATAAAATATAATTTGTAAAATCACCATTTTGGATTTTACCTTACCTTTCAGTGTGATAAAACTAAGAACTTAGCCCAGGGGTACTGCTTTGTTCATGGCTCTTAAAAGCAGAGAATCTGGACTATTTATTTAATTGAAATGTAAGCTTATGCCACTTCACGTGTTACACTGGTAGACAAATTGTGGGCTTGGAACAGGGCCATGTGTTTGCACTAGCAGGAAATTAAAACTGCCAACTGCAGGCTGATACTATGTGCTGGTGAGTCAAAGTGTGATGACAATAGAAGCTGTGTTTCAGAAACAAAATGTTAGCACTGATTATGTTTTTCCCTGTCAGCAAAAGAGGGTGCCAGTTGCTGAGAAATGTGATCTATTTTAGGTTATAGCTCCTCATGATTTTTTTTTTAAAGAAATATGATGCACATTTTCATGGGTAAGAGCCCATGTTAATTATTTGGAAGGTCTGTAGAGAGCTCTGCACTATTGTTGCACAGTGGTGCAAGTAGATAGATGAACTAGTATCCTACATGGTCACCACCACTGATGCATCTGAAAGTGTCATGATCTTTAATTTGCTTAGAATTTTTTTTTTTAATTCTCTGTCCTTGACATCTGTGTGCAACTGTGTGTGTGTGCTGTGCTTGGAATTTAAACAAATATTTTGGAAGTGGATATAGGGTGTTATGTTTCTAGACATCAGTGTCAAGAGATGTTACATGATCATCAAAGTGGGGATTTTTTTGGGGGAGGAGGATGTATTGTGATGGAACAGGAAGACTTGTTTTTAATCTTTCCACTCTAGCGGTTATCACAGTAATTGGGGAAAAACGACAAAGAATTGCTTAATTTCTCATTGTCCCTTCTTCTCTTTTTATCATTGTGGAGTAATGAGATAATCTGCCCAAGAAAGGTCACTGTCAGCAGTTGTGCTGGTTTTGGCTGGGGTAGAGTTAATTTTCTTCCCAGTAGCTGGTATGGGGCTGTGTTTTGGATTTGTGCTGGAAACAGTGTTGATAACACATGGACGTTTTCGTTACTGCTGAGCAGTGCTTACATACAGTCAAGGCCTTTTCTGCCTCTCACCCCACCCCACCAGTGAGCAGGCTGGGGTGCGCAAGAAGCTGGGAGGGGACACAGCCGGGACAGATGACCCCAACTGACCCAAGGGATATCCCACACCATATGACGTCATGCTCAGTGTATAAAGCTGGGGGAAGAAGGAAGGAAGGGGGGGACGTTTGGAGTGATGGCATTTGTCTTCCCAAGTAACCGTTATGCATGATGGAGCCCTGCTTTCCTGGAGATGGCTGAACATCCTGGGGATGGCTGAACACCTGCCTGCCCATGGGAAGCAGTGGATGAATTCCTTGTTTTGCTTTGCTTGCATGGGCGGCTTTTGCTTTACCTGTTAAACTGTCTTTATCTCAACCCACAAGTTCTCTCACTTTGACTCTTCTGATTTTTCTCCCCCATGCTGCTGCGGGGGGAGTGAGCGAGCAGCTGGGGGGGGCTTAGGTGCTGGTTGGGGTTAAACCATGACAGCAGTGCATCTATTGGAACCTGCAAAAATGGGATTCTCTCTGGCTTTATTTCTTGAGGGCAAGAAATGTTCAAGATGGATCTGCTGATGGTAGGGTTGCTCTGGTAGGATGTCTTGAAGCGGGAGGGAAAAGCCATGCCAGGAACATGCTAACTTTACCAGGAGTAAAGTTTATTGGTGTAAGTACATCTGTTAGGATTTGGAAGAGCAGAGGATCTCAGTACCAGCTGAAGGTTAGCAAACCCTCCCTGTGCCTGGGGCTGCAGTGGCAAAAACAATTTTGTGAGCCTGACAGATTTATTTTGCACCCTGGTATAAGTCATCACTTATTGCCATATGCTGTCTCTGCAGGACGAGAGATTGCTTTATATTTACAGCAGCAGTAGGAAAGCTTTTCTAATGTCCATGAGGCCACGAACTAAATTTCAGGCTTTGGGCTGGACTGGGCCAGGTTCTTGGGTCTCCTGAGGACGTAAGGTGGGCTTGGGGCAAGGTGGCACCCTTATGGAGACCGTGGTTGTTTATGCTCTGTAGTCCTTCACTAGAATGTGCTATAGAACAACTTTCCCCAGCATAAAATTCACTGTAGGAATAATTGAAATGACACATGTAATTCTTACTATTAATTTATTTAAAGTCCTGCTTATTGTAGTGGGAATACTACAAGCATAACAAGCATAATACACCAATATGCTGATAATCTCTTAAATCCAATTCTCCCTCTGACCTAACGGACTATTTTTGGTGGACATGTTCTTTTTTAACAGCGGAAAGAATCAAAATGACTTCTTGTATTCCCATTCCAGGCAGCAAGATTCCTGGGAAATGTGTTAAATTTTCTCTTTACTGATCAGATAAAGAGGGTGAATACAGACAGAAATTATACTGCAACATCATTGTTTTAAATCTGATTTTTAATAGGTGGAGGAGTAGATTTAACATTTTTGTTCTTGTGAGAAATCTTGTTCAGTTTACTTTTAATTCACACTTCAGACTTGCCTGGATTGTTCTTTTCCCTGTACAGCAGCTTTCAATATAGTGACAGGATCAGTAAGGGAAGAAAGTTTGCTATATGCCACTGCTTGTCTGTGTGCATCAATGCCCAAATGTAAACAAAAAAAAAAGGTGTCTAGGGATTTTGCATTCTTGTTTATAGGTGGCAAATTCAAAAGATATTGAAAATTGTCTGAAGAAACTTTTCTTTCAGGAAAAATCCAAGTATTTTGCAGGAACACAGATTTCTATCAGAGTTTTCTGTGGGAATTTTTCAGAGTAATTAGTTTAGACATCACTTTGCTCTGATGTGCTAGCAGGAAATTTCAAAGTAAATCTCTCTTTAGGGAAGTTAAAGTATTGCAAGAAATTGTAGCCTCATGTTGTCCTTTTATTTTTCTTCTTCTTTCTTTTGCTAGTTCAGGAGAACGAATAGAAGTTGACTGAGCCTGAAAGTCTGTGTTTTGGCCAGTCCAAATTTAAAGGGCTGTCGTCAGAAAGTGTGCAGCACTGACGTTTAGAATTTCCTCATATTAACAGGCATTTCAGAGCAGTCATCAAAAAATTAAGGCATGTAATGAGGATTGTGAAATGCTGAAAGCTGGCTGTTTTCATTACCTACATCATTAGATTGTCACTTAAATATTAGTGAGTGTCCGTGTTGCAGTTTGAGGAGCTCTGCTAGGATACCATTAAGGCAAGATTCTCTGTCTGGCCAGAGAAAGGAACTATAAATACCAAAGCCAATAAGCACATATTTTGCTGAAATTGCTTTTCTGGATGCTTTGAGATTTGTGCAAAGAGCCTGTGGAATTTGCACTGGGCCAGCTTTGCATTTCATACCTGAAGACACTGTGATTGCCGCAGCGTGCAGAGCTGTCCATTCTCTCGTCCCTTCGTTCCTGTGGGAGACACAGTAGGATCTGTGCCTTAGGTCCTTTTTATTTTTGTTTAATTTAAGTTCATCTGCTTTTCTCTCTTCCACTAGTTTTGGACTCCTGTTTGGGAAACAAAACATCTTTTAAAAATTACTCCATTCTGGAGGAATCTTGCAGGGAAGCCAGCAGCAATTACCCAGCTCAGTGCTATGCATTAAAACTCACCCTGGAACTGGAGGAAAAGTGCTCCGTCCCTTTTCCTGTGCAGAAAGTCCAGAATCTCAATGTGCCGTTGTGGTGCCAATGCTTTTCCCCTGGGAAACTTCAGTACAGGCTCTGGGTAAAGACTAACTCAGCCTGGTTTAGGATAGGACAAAACCAAGCAGGAGCACTGGGGGTGTGAATACCACCTGCCCAAGCATGTAGAGTGCCCTGCAATCACTTTGCATATTCCTCATCTAATAAGACATCCGTTTTTGTGGAAATTGCTGGTTCCCCTTAACTCCCGCTGTTGCTGCTGACACAGATGCATACAATGGATGCTATATAAATGTTCAGCTATTCATAATAAATGAGGCAACAAACTCCCACGTTTCCTTGGCACCTGAGTTGCTTTTAGTATAATTTTTGTTCTTACGACGTTTTATTACCAAAATATCTTACTAGAGGGTATGGAGAGGTGTCAGTCATTGTTTTTTTGGTTCTTTTAAGTCTGAAGATGGTTCAACATAGCCTGTGTTTCACTATTGCTGACAGTCCCACTATAACTACAACCTTAAATTTACAGCTGGGATGGAGGGATGGGGGAAGACTTCTCAGTGAGAAGTGGTGCAAAATAGAGATTTGTGTGTTCTGGAAGAAGTTTAGGGATGCTGATTCCTAAAAAAAATTAATTAAATAATTAAAAAAAAATTCCTCTGGCAGCAGATGCTCCCAGGCTGCTGGCACAGGCAGGAGGCAGCATACCCAGGACAGATTACTCATTTTCACTTTCTCTGTCTGAAGCTATCCAGACTTGCAGCCCAGAAGGAAAAGAACCAAAATGTAGAATATCAAACTCTTCTGATAATTAATTGTGCATCTCCTCCTTGAAATGACACATCCTCACAACTGCCAGAAAAATGGGACATTTTATCCTTTTTTCATAAGAAAATGAACATCTTATGATCATATGCTTTGCGCACGTCAGCCTTTCTGACAGTTCCCCCTGTAAATTTTGAGTGCCTTGGCCAATTTCAGCTAACACAAACAAATTTCAGAAATACAAGGTTTGTAAAAATAGACAGCAGTTGAGGAAAACCCAATTAGGGACCCATGGAGGGGAAGAAGGTGTGAGTCCAGGATTTTACTAGGCTTGCAGGAATCTACAAAGGATGGAGGTGTTATGAATCCCCCAGCTGTGGAAAAACTTCAGTAGGAGTTTGTTGCTGTAGAAGACACGAAACGCTATCTGGCAGAAGGGACTCGCTCCTCTTTGGTGTGTGGTAAGGAGGATCCTAACATAGCAGCTGCAGCATAATTCTGTATAAATGCTCTCAGATATGACTCTCAGTTTCATTGCAAATGAGGATTTATAACTTTTGGCAATATTGGAAATACTTGTTTACTCTAACAGCATAGACCACTTATTTTTCAAACAATAGTGGGTTTGTTTTTTCTCTTAATCTTTTCTCCTGATTTTAGGACTGCATTGCTTCCTTAGCCCTTCACTTATGCTGCTCCCAGTGCCTGTCAGCTCACTAATTGCATTTCTTCCTGTGCTATTGCTTGAATCTTCTGTGCCGGCCTGAATCTAAGCTCCAGTAGTCTGAAATCAGAGAACTGTAAGCACGTACATGTGATTAAAGACTTGCTCTAGCTCCTGATGATATTTGACCAGGTTTGCCTGCATGTATTCCTACTGCTTATAGGATGTGTGTTATAGCTGTGCACAGGACAGCCTGACAGCTTTTTCCCTGTCTGTGATTATGTGAGCTGATTTGAGCCATGTTATCTCTAGCTGTAGTCTTCAATTCTTGCCCTGACTCTTGTGTGAGAGGAAAGAAAAATCACTAACATGAAGAATGAAAATTGGGACATCTCCTATTAATAAAGTTGTTCCTGGATTTACTGCTGTAGGATCTTGAGGAAATCGTGTCAAGCTGATAATGATCTCCTTGTATACATCTTCAAGAGTAAGAAAGAAAAAAAATTGCTGCGTAGAGTGATCATCAGAAAGAGGCAGATGTGGACTTGGGCAGTGTTGGCTCCTTACTGGCTTTTGGCCACATCATGCCAGGGCAGACCGTTCCCCAGTTTAATTACACAATTGTGGGTAGAAAGTATTTCCACATCTTTGTTTAAAACTTGCTGCCTTGTAGTTTCACTTGATGTTCTCTAGTTCATGAATTACAGGAAACAGTGAATAGTTGGGCATGGTAGTGGTTTGTGGAAAACCACTTATCCCATTCACATGAAGTTATCCTATCTATATCCTTCACCTGTCAGCTTTAAAATGTGAAAGCACACAGTCCTTAATGGAAGAAGTGCTACTTAGCATCATTTTAGATCAGAAATGAATGCAAGGTTCAGCTGATACTGGATATCCGACCACCAGCCTGTTCTCTGACAGTCATTTTCAGATTTGGGTGGCTTTAGCCTGCTGTCAGAAAAGATTTGACTCTTACCACCTACACAGCAACTTCTTCCCTCCAGGTGCCGGGTGGGATGCAAAGGCAGCAGCAGCAGGGGGTGGCTTCCTGGCACTTCTACTCAGTGCTATATAATGGGATTTTCGCAATCCGTTTCCTTTGCATGCTGCTCTTTAGGGAATATTCTGCCTTCCTGCAGGCGTGCAGGTTTGTGAGATGTGGCGAGGGTTTATCTCTTCTCAGATGCTGTGTTTGCATTCTATAGAAACCATACTAGTATTCTCTTACTGTATTTGCAAAACACCCACAAGTCATAATAACCATGGATTTTATTCTAAATCAGACAGAGGTGATTAATAAAGTTCATACTGGTGCTGGTTCACAAGCAAGGAGCTCAATTGGCTCAGCTTTTGAAGTCCAGTGAAGTGTCTGTGGTCTTCAGTGGGAAAATTAGGACATTGAAATGTTGTGGCAACCTCAATAAGTCATTGATTTTCTAATTGAGACCTTAATCAAAGAAAAATGAGGAAGCTTTAATTCACTTCTCACCCTCACAACAAATAAGGATGCTAACTGCTAGAAAAATGTTCTAATGATTGTATCATGTTGGTCCTCTTAAAAGAGGCAAGTGCTTTAAATGGAATTATGATAATAATGTGATCATTGTCTGGGCTGGCTTAATGAGTTTAGCGGTTGTTGCAATATTAAATACTTTGCACTTAAGAAAAATACCTCCTGTTCCATTCCAAAAAGATCAGAAAAAGCTGATAGAGCTTTTGCTATTGTGCTGGATACATCACATGTAGTTCTGTGCACTGCCAAAATAACTGCTAGTTTGGACACGGCAGTCCTCTGGATTTGGCAGCTTTGGGGCTTCAACATAAACAAAAGAATAGGCTCTTGGAGGCTGTACTCTGAACAGATTAATAAATTCTATGAAAGTTTGACATATCAGACGGTGGGAAAGTGGTTGGAGTGTGCATTATATGCATGTATGTGTATAAAAAAAAAGTGAGTTGAGTGTGTCAGGAAAGAGAGGGTTCTGTGTCAGTCTTGAATAATTAATCTGGGCATTGGGGGGTGTTGCAAAGAGATGTAAAAGGTGCAATGTGTAGGGAGGAAGCAAGGAAGCTCCGTACGAGACCCTGTCCCTGGTCTGGTTCTATTAAGCCATCTCCAGTTGCTCTGTTAGACGGCAGAGATGGCCATGAGGACACTTCCATCAGTGGTGCTAGTTTGCCTCCTCTTGGCAGTGCTGCCCTGGGGATTGAGAGCTCTGGGAATAACTTTCTGTCTCTCGGCTGGTGCCCTGCATAGGTCAGGGAGAGGCAAATGGCAGGTGGTGATGGAGAAAGCTTGCACGGCTTTGCTGGAGAGCTCTTCTTGACCAGTCCCAGACCAACTGAGCATCACAGGATCTGCTGAAAATGCCAGGCAAGGGTCAGAAAGCATGTGTGTGCAAGGAAGTCCAATTTCAGTGGAGTTCTTGTCTGAAAACAAAGTAGTTATGTAACTCAGACTGTGGAAAGACTCCTTTTCCCCTTGAAGAGTTTTAAACTGATATTGGGGTGGCTCTAAGTTACATGGATCATTACTAACTTCAGGGCTCTAATATGCGATATCCTGCAGAATGAGGTATCTGCTGTTGTTGTACCCTGTTTTAAATGGGGGTGTTCAGTTCGTGTGCCTAATTGCATCTCTTCAGCGCTAATTTTCACTTTAAAAGTGCATAACGTAAATGCTCCCACCTTCTGTTGTTCCAGTGTAAAGGAGCCAGGTCAGGACTGAGAATGGCATCTTTGGGAATTAACATTTTTTTGGACTGGAAATCTGAAATGATTTTCCAGGCTGTTGAAATTTAATTAGTTTTACTGCTTAATAACGATGCTTTGTATCTTCTGTTAATCCCTAACAGAAATTAATTTAAACACCCGCGGCTTCTGCTGGGAGATGTGAGTAAGTAAGAGCTACTTACAATTTCTGGGTATGGTGAGAGAAGCAATCATTTTTCCCTCATCATTGGAAACTCATTCACAGTCTCTGAAAGTTTTGAATTAAAGAAAATTTTAAGAGACTTGCCTAGAGTGTTAAAGATGTTTGGAGTATTAATACAGTCATATGCTTCATGCTGTGGTTTGCATGATAAAGACATTAAAGGGTTAAGGAGTATGCAAGAAGTCAAAGATATGCAATAGGTCATAACTCAGTTCGGAGAGTCCCACGAGTCAAGTGACAGCGGTCTGATTCACAGCGTGTGTCTGTCTAGACGTGCTCTCTTTTCTTCATGACAGAAAAAAATGTCAGGTTTCATCGGTACCTGGGTAGAGATCCAGGCATAAAAACTGTAACTACTTTGCAGAGTTTTGGCAGAAAGGATTTGTTGATGTGTTCAGGTACTTAACTTAATGTATATGCTTGGAAATGTGGCAGGAGACATAGAAAATACATACTTCTTATGTGAAGCAAATATTCTGCTTTTTTCATTTAGTCAATTAAGACATTGTTTGTAAGTACAAAATGTTTGTTCTAGACAAACTGATATATGAAATCGAGCTGGGGCTGCATTTTCCAGGAACAAACAGTCCCGTGGAATGCGTACTCGCTGTTTGGAGCTGGGAGAAATGTCAAATGCAAGTAGATTTTTGTAAAATCTCACCAGTTTCTCAGTGTGAATATCGATGATGGTAGTTTGTTTTTTTTCATGATAAACTCATTCAGCTATTAAATTACTGGAAAGAAATCCACCAAAGGATGTCATTACCATTGGTTTCTGACCCTAAAAAAAAAAAACAACCCACGTCACAATTTCCCTGTGGTTTTCATTTAAACACACACCACTTTTTTAATATAGTAAATAAATAGCACTGGTATTAAAATCCTGCACGTGCAACTCTGAACCTCCCTTGCTTGTCTTAGTATAAAACTCTATGTTAACTTTTTTGTGGGCCTTTTAGCGTATTAGAGGTATTGAGGGGGGTGTGTGTGTATATAGCTGAACATAATAGTCTCTACAAGGTAACTGGGCTTATACTTATGTAGGACAGTATCATACCCAGTACCTTTTGTTTCCACCTGTCCATAAAGCTGTAGTAGCTAAACCCTGTGTAGCTCCTGAAATTATTTAAAGGCCTAATAGAAATACACCTATAAACCCATCTTATTGGGAAGACATCAGGGAAGAAAAAAAAAATCGGGTGGGTTCTGCAGTGCCAGTATGATAAATCCCTGAGGCTGGGAGAGAAATCCTGTTTGTTTTTTTGCTGGGTTCTTCTCCAGTAGCTGTAAACAGAGCGTCCCCTCCCATGACAGGTTGAGGGAGGTCCG
>NW_008824010.1:1804500-1823612 GCF_000699105.1 Pygoscelis adeliae
CCCAGATAGGCTGCAGGTTTCCTTCTTCAGATGGACAACTCCAGTTAAAACCCTCTAACCTCCAACTGTGGAGGCATATCCTGAAGCCACAGGTGCTCTAGTAGCTCATTTTTGGGCTCTCTAGCCAGGACGTGATTAAAAAAAGATCCTGACTCTTCTCTCCCATCAGCTTTTTGAAAATCAGTTTTAAATGCTGCTTTTTGAAACTCTCCAGAGGGATGCAAAAAGAATACTTAATCAGTATGAATAAAACAACCTTTTCCAAAGAAAAGCAGCGTGGAAAAGTTTGCTTTTCAGAGTAGCAAAGGGATGATTCCTGACAATTTCAACCTGGAGTGACTCCTGGTGAGCTCCCTGGCTTGGGTAACACAGGAGGCCAAAGCAAATGAACACAACAGCCCTTCGTCCTTTATAATCGGTGAAGACAGAAGCAGTTTTGGCCCTGTTATATGACATTTATAAAGCATGACACTATGTCATCTGCTGCTGGTCTTGCCTGGAGGGAATTCAAGGGTGAGATGTCTGGCTTGAGTGAGACTGATCTGTTTTGGTTTTGGATGAATACCAAATAATTTTTCATCGCGACATTTAGCCCTTGGAGATCCTTCCCCAAATGACTGATGTAGGTTTGTAAACACAGAGCTGATCTGGTCTTGCTGCTGCCACGCAGGCGCTGCTGAATGTGGCCCTTGGACAGTCAAGTGCAGGGGAGGTGCATGAGGCAGAGAGGGCGCCCCTTGCTCATCCCTTGCCGGCTGATGGTCAAGACAAGGGCTGTAGATCTGTGTTATTTTGGTAACGTATCTCTACATAGCATGAGAGTTATGGGGTGCAGAGAGAAAACTGGGTGGAGAGAGGTCAAAGACTGAACAGTTGCAGAGACCAAATACCATAAAGGTCGACCCCGTCGATGTTAAAACTGAGGTTCTAGGCCAGTTATGCAGCTACAACAGCCCTAGTCATATAAGTGAGTTTTACTAGGGTACATTTCATAAGCCGTGAATTAATTTGAAAGCACGTTGTTTCCAAATTCAGCCCATCGTTAACAACAAAAAGACTTTGTGGGATTTTTTGGTCAGACGCTCTGGGAGCGGGCGCTGGTGTACCGGCAGCCAGGAAACAGCTTGCCTGAGAGGTGCTGTGGGTTTTGTCAGCCCGAGGTGCTGCACCAGCTATGCCTTGTGCTTTCTGCTTGTCTGAATAAATGAAATGACAAAACATCACAGGGCAGTGAGGGGACATCACGTGGCTGTGTGGTGCTGGATTGCTGTTGTTTTCAGCTCTTAGTATTATCTAACAAAATAAACTTCATATATATTACAAAGGCGGTGAAGAAGAACGTGACACTTTATTTCTTTTTAATTTTGACAAAGCAATGAAGTCACATGCCAAGACAGCATGAAATCACATTTCGATTATTTTTTAAATAAAATGCAACAGTGCTATGCTAAAATCCAAGGAAACCTTGAAGGTAGTGAAGGAGGGGAGCGTAAATACGAAGTGCTCCATAGCCTGGAAGTTTATGAGGCATTAAAGCAGCGCCTGGAGCCCTTTGGTGCTATATAAACTGTTTTGTTACATAAGCATGTCTTCTTATGGCTTAACTCATTGATATAAAATCCCTCTAGGCTGATAACAGGACCATGCCTCAGCCTAGAAATGTCTGGTATTTGTTTACTTTACAGGTTTGGGGGGCAGTCAGAAAGCTTAGCTGTGTTTAACTCTTTCTGAGCTTAAGGGTTGCTCCATAGCAAAAGTTGCCGTTGTATTGGCCATAAAGCCGTGTTGATGTTTGCTTCCCTACTGAGCCTTTATTCAAATCGTATTTGTAGCCTCAAATTGCTGCAATCCCACTAAGGATTTTTCTACAAATTGGAAAAAATCTGGCACAAAGTTCGTACGCTAGGATAAAGGTGTCCAGGAATGATCAGCCTAGGTCTGGACCTGACAAGATCGTGGGGATGCTGCCAGCATCTCTGGAAGAAGCAGAGCTGGGAAAGGTTTGTGGCAGCTGGCCGTGCAGCTGAATTTGGGTCAGCCTGGACCGCATCTTCAGCGTCCGGTCGGCCTCACTGCCCGAGTGAAATAATCATCTGGGCAGTTGCTACAGCTGGAACCATTTGTGTGAACAGCTTTTTGCCTTGAATGGGCTTAAACCAGTTTAATCAACGTTATCCCAAGGAAAAAGTAAAGTGATACTTCATGGAGCTTTCTCTGCGCTTCTAATACAGGCGTGAAAGCAGTCTTGGATGGTTCAGAAATGTCTTGAAATAATCTTTGTATCAAGCCAGTTTGCATGTTCTGGCACGCTCTCTGGGCATGATGTTGGAGCAACTGAAGCTCAGTGATGCCCAAGAGATGAGTCACTTGTTTGTCAGAGTCTCAGTGTTTCTGACACCTCCGTGACACTGGCTGGCAGGACATCACCGATGTGCCTTAGGGTGCTTTGGGGGACTAGTATTTTGGGTTGGTATAAGCTCACAGCGCTCTGCACATCACTGTGTTTACACTGCAAAACAAGGAGCTTTTAATACTTAGGGGGTCTTGTGTGTGTATATATATATAATTTATTTTAAATGTCCATGTTGCTGCATATTTGCACTGAAAAAGAAAGACTGAAGAACAGATAGTTGCCTATGGAGAAGAAGTTGGTGAAGTTTCTTTTTACCCGTGGACACGCTCTGGACCTCAGACAGTTGCGTGTCCTGCCTAGATGTGGTGTGACCGGCTGTGAGGGCCACCTCCAGCCCATCTTTGTCTCACTTTTCTTCCCAGTACATCACTGTGGGGAGGCAGCACGTGGCACTTACTCACCTGAATTAGGGCTGTTGACACTTTCTGATGGAATGCTGGATTTCTTATTTTTAAAAATAATCCGTATCCCCAAACCCTTCTAGCTTCTTCTCAGACAACTGGGAGCAACCTATTTTTGGCCAAACATGAACTTTTGTAGGGTTTGGCTGAAAAGTGCCTATTTTCAATATTTTGTTTCCAAAAGTAACTTTGGCTGATAGGAACCAGAGAAATAAGATTTTTTTTTTTTCATCTCTAGTGATCCCTCTTTTTGCTGTTGAAATTATTCATATGAAAAGGATATCTGTTTAGGAGTTAGAGCTTTGATAAATACTTGCCCAGTTCTCTGTTTCAGTAGGGATGACTTTGAGAGGTGTATTCATTGTCTTGGTATTATTATTGCACAGGGAAATACACAGAGGTCTGGCACAAAACTCTCACCCAGTAAAGTTTAAACGCTTGCAGTGTCAATGTCTGCGTCAGTGTGACTGTTCAGATAACTTGCGTTGAAAATAAGGGCAGAAAAAAAGGCACTTCTTGGACTTGATTCATCTCATTCTGAATAGGTCTGATGAAGTTGTATGTACTGCAGTTATTTAAAGCTAGCAGAATTGCATGTCATGCAGGGTAACTGAACAATACAGATCTCTCTTTTATTCCTCTTCATTCCCAGTGTTGCAATTTTCCTAGTCACCTGTCAGTTATTTGATGGCCTCGGATGACACAGGGTTGGGCATGGAGCACTAAAGCAGCTGCAGGGAGGTTGGTGCAATTCCTGATGCTGTGACTGGTTTGCTGGATTTTGGATAAATTCTTTGCTGTCCCTCAGTCTCTCTGCTGTAAACAGATTATAATGCTTATCACCATTCTGAAGTGCTTTGATTTCTACGGGTAAAATGCTAGAAATAAATTCTTTTTATTATGCTGTTACACAGTATGCCTTTCTTACCTCTTCAGCCCCTGTAGTTCCTGTTTTGATGATCTCTTTATTTTCACTTGGGTGCGACGCAAGATCCCACGGTGCAATTTTCGAACAGAATTCAGAAGGGGGGGGTTAAATTAATATATTTTCAGGAAATAAATTTGGCCTCTGAAAGATGGGGTGGGAAGGGAGAGAATTTCCACCCACGTCCTGGTTGCACGACTCCACGGGGTGCCTGGGCTTTGGATAAAAGCTCTTTTCTGCATCAGGGCTGGTGGGGGAAGAGATCAGGAGATTACTCTTTTTTGGTCGTAATCACCTGGCCAAGGTGTAGGACCCCCGAGATCTGGCACTATGGGTCTATCAACCAGTCAGGCGCTATTAGTGCAAGCCACGGTGGAGGTACCTGCCCTGGCAGCCTTCTGGTGCAGGCTGCAACATGGGTAGTGCTTCAGCTCTGCGGGAACTCCTCGCTATTGTGGCTATTTGACTTTTTTTTTAAAGAAACCTCATGGGATACCTGCACAAGAGCCTTCCGAGCTTGCACCAGCCATTTGCTGGGCTATCTAAGCTAAGCAAGGCCTGAGTAACACATTTAACCTCTGGCTGACCTTCGTTTGCTTTCCAACAGCCTCCCAGGCCTTAGTAAGTAAATACCATATGCGCTAATTTTCCCAGGAATATGCACCTGTAGTTGCCTTTAATATTAATAGCAGCTATTATTTGCTAAATAGACTTCTTGGTTAACTGTATGTTTATTGTAGGTTGTTTGAATAAAATCAGAGTGTGGTCACTCTTATATAGCAGCTGCAGGCTTGAGGATGGGGGAAAGAGAAGAAATAATTAGTTGGTAGGTAGCCTATAATCACCTGGATAGTATGGTCTTGCTATGCAATTAAACGCTCAGCACTTGCCATGCAAATAAAGTGACCTGCTTGACTAACATGTCCGATGTCACTGGGGCAGTAGGCTTACGTGCAGAGCCATTTCCATCTGCGAATCTTTGTTAAAAGCTGAGTTCCTCCTAAGCTTAATTCCTGACTGGTGTAAATCCTGCACGAGTCTTACTAGGGAAGCGGAGTACTATGGGCAAAAGTCACACTTTGGGTCACTTTGCTGGCTTTCCTAGTTGATTAATCTGGCAGGGATTTATGTTAATATGTTGGAGCTTTGCAAAATTGAGTTCTCTTATTTTGGCAGCTGGAGTCATTCTGAGTTGTAATTTAAATGTCTGTTTAATAATCAGAAATGGGTTTTTTTTTGTCAGTGAACCTGATTAATATTTTATGGGAGGTAGAATACCTTATTTCTCTCATGCTTCTTTACACTGGAGCATTTTAATTTACCTTTCCATCATTAGAATGGTAAATGGGGAGGAAGGGCGAGGATTAAGGATGCTATTTTCTAGGCTGCTATTCATCTTAAAGAGATGGAGCTAATTATAAAAATGCCTTTAGCTCTGAGAAAGGCCCAATGGCTGCGAGGGCATGCAATCTTCTTATCAGCGCTGTGTTAGTTTATTCTGAGTATGTGCAAACTAGATGAGACTTCTTCAACCTCAGCCATTAATGCCTCTAAAATTCTGTCCTTAAGTGTATTTGAGTATTTTGTAGCTCTCATCATGGGCTAGATGGCACGTGGGATGTCCCTGCATGGTGGCTCAAGGGTGTTTCATTGCAGGGAGCCCCTGTGCTGGTTTGGTTCCCCTCCAAATCATATTGACTTCTGATATGATGCTGGGGAAGTTGCTTAAATGATGGCTTTCCCAAATAGTTTTCAGTGATATGTTCCTTATTTTGAGTACTCTGTTTGATATTCTGGTGTCTGATTTGCTGATGTTCCTTCAGCAGTAGTCCGTGGTGGACATTCACAAATACTCAGTGCAGTCAGGTTAGTCCCTGGACTTGCTTGTAGGCAATGGAGAGACGCGGGCATCGCCAGGGGCACGTTCAGGGTGCCTAAATTATGCTCAGTGGATGCAGTTCTGAGCATAAAAAATTCAGAGCACTCAAAGGCAGATCTTACGCTAAAGTTAGTATCATAATGTATACATGCTGGGAGCAACTTGAATTCTTGCATTTCCTGTCTTTTGAGTGCTTGACTTGGCAGCTGTAATAATGTTTGATAATAAGGTATAACTTATCGATGCTCTCACTGGAATGATGGAAAACACAGTTATGCTGCAATGATAAGAGAAAACCCAAAACCCTCTAACATTTAAATGAATTCCCTTTGCAAATAAATAGGATGGAAACCCTTTTCCTTTGTGGTGCATTAATATTCTAGTCCAAAGAGAAGAGAGCAATCTTAAATGAGCAGAATTGTTATTGTTAGAAGAAGTAAAATACATGGTTTAAGATTCTGTCAGTGTATGCACACACTTAAAATTACATTGTAAAATCATTTGAAAGAATAATTCCTGCTTTTTGTGCATCTGCTTAAGACACAGTCCAGAATCGATATATTGAAGAAAAAAAAGTGTCAAACTGTTTCCTGAAAAATAAGCACAGCACTTTAGGGAAGAGGAGAATTACTATGAGAAACGGATTCTAGGAAATACCTAATGTTACGATGGCTGAAGTGTGGTATCTAATTGCTTGTTTTTCTTTCAGCACAGGAATGCTGTAAATCAAATGTTTAATTCATTGAAAGAGTAGTATTGTGTCTGGGTCAAAACTGAAAGGCATTGTACCAGTGTGATTTGTATTGCTGGAGAGATGTATAGGAATCCTTCCAGCCTTCTGATTAAATGCTGTTTGGGAATGAACTCAAATTATTCATCACTTATTTGTCCATGCACAATAGCGTTTTATTTTGATCCTCTTTTGGTTATCCATCATGCTCTGACTTATCAGAGCCGAAAAATTCTGTTGTGTCAAGAAAGCAACAGAACAAAGCTCCAGAGGCAGACTTTCATGCTGTACTTTATGCAGTTGTTTTGCATCCATCCTTGGAGGTGGGAGAGGATAACAGAACAAAAGTTTTACGTTATAAATACCTAACTCTTCAGCTTGTGGTTTGGATTTGTATGTCAGCAGTATGATTTGCTTTGACTACATGTTCTCTGAATGTGCCTGTTTAATAATTTGATCTAGAGCTGCCTTTGCCTCCTCTGGTCTGCTTTTTTTTTATAGCCTGGATGTGGATTGATGGAAAATATTTCCCAGGTCACTGCACAAATTGGAAAAAAGATTATGGTGTTCTTCACCTTTTTCTTAAGCCTTTCCTTCTGTGATCTTTCTGTATAATCTGAGCCCTGTCTTAGGATCCTGAAACTCACGGAAGACATTTGCTGTGTGTAATACATAATGAATAGTAACTGTTGGAGGCTGTAGCATGAGTATAGACTGCAGGGAATCCTCCTGGCCACTGAGTGTCATTGTTAACTCAGGAGAAATGGGGTGATGAGAAAAATCTTTAACTGGGGAAGAGGGGGAGATAAATCCGTGCGGGGAGCTTGGGAGGGCATTGCGATCACTGAAATGGTTTGATGAATGTCAAGGTTAGTCTTCCTAAAAAGTGGTGTGTGTTCGCAAGCATGCTGGAGGCTAGACATGGTACAAACCTGCAAAATATGCTACCATGTTTCTGTGGGAGAATGGACTCTTTGGCTGAGTTGAGTTTAACACTATGAGTTTCTGGGATCCTCTCATCTGGGCATCTAAGGTTGCCCCATGTTGCCTCTGCTTATCTCCCACTCAACCCAGGTCACAGGCCACTGAGTTTTCCCCCAAACTTCTGGCACTTCTGACATCTCTCTGGGCCCTCTTCCTTGGGGCTTGTGCCCACTGAAGTCACCTCTGTTGTGTGGGGTGAAAACCAGCACCTTTCTACCCTGGTCTGTTATATGCCCGTGTAGGGCTCTAGCTGGTGCAATGGGTGAGGGAGAAGGGCTGGTGCCTCTTTCAGCTCACAAAGCCTTGAAATGCAATAGTCTAGAAGAGAGCCATCGCCATCAGAGGCAAAATTATTTCCATAGAAGGAAAAATACTTTAAGAGAAATCGTTCAAACAGTGGTTTGTGCAGCTGTTTTCAAATAGTGAGTGTTTTATTACCTGTAAGTATTGCCACTTTTCTTTATGGCCATGTGTGTTATATGAGCAGAGTGCAATTTCCTTGTATCTAAACTTATGAATTAATACTCTTACTGAATGTATTATTCATAGGGTTGATTGGGAGCCTTGAAATTCCCATGCCCTACTATGGACTATTTGCTATGCAGGGTAAACTCACCTTCATCATCATCATCAACACTGGAACTAAGACAGGGACTCTGTTTACAGGAGTTTGGGCTTAAAATGTGCCCTGCATTAGCCTTTATGTTAATAACATTGGCTTCAATGATGGCAAGAGGAAAGGATGTGGCTGGAAGGAATGAGCATGGAGTTGGGAGAAGGAAACTCACAGGTAGGAAGGAATGTGATTGCTGGGGTTTCCAAATGAGTAAGTGTTATTTTAACTCTTCTTCTGAAAACCATCTTAATGTCTTCGTGCTATCTCTCAAATAGCAGTTGCTCTGCAGGTTTGCCTTCAACTCTGGAAAAAACAGGGTCTTTTCTCTGCAAATGGCAAATCTGCCTTAAAGCCCCTATATTATTGGAAATAAGATACTGGTGTTTTACTGACAAAGCAGGAGAGAAAACCCTCTCCAGCTGCCTTCACTTCACTAGGATTTAACAGCAAGATTGCTATTGCCTAGTAGTTATGTTGCCACGAAAACACCACCTTTCTGGCCTTAAAACCTACTTAAACTGGGCGGCTTAGGCTGGAGCGGGGCAGCCAGGAGGAATTCCACAGTCTGCTCGTGTCTCGCTGAGTGGAGACTGCCGGCGTGGAGGGAGAGGCTGCTGCTTTGCCAGAAACCACCTCCTTCCTTTGCTCTTTTCCTTCTGTAGCCCCATAGCTGTGGTTTAGCTCCTCGCAATCCCAAAGTTGTGGTGGTTCTCTCCCATTTGCATTAAATCCCTTTCCTTCTGGCAGGCGTTGGTTCAAGCACTGGAAGAGCTTTCTGCGTTGAGTTTGAGGCCATTGTTTTCGTTCCCGTGCTGTGGGGCTTCTGTGATTTCTGGGGGTCTCTGGTGCATTCGGGCAGTCTGAAGTCCTTTCAAGTGCTAGAGGAGCAGCTGAGAAGTTTTTCTGCCCAAATGACTTTGCTATAAAGGTGGGGCTTTTTTGTTTGTTTTTGTTTTTGCTCAAAGTCACTTTTCTGCTGTGGGTGAAGATGTAATTCAACTCTGCTTTGATTTGTGACCGTTCAGAGCCCTCTGGGAATTCAGGCATATTTTTGCTCCACACTCTGAATAGTTCTCTGCCCACCCAATTCAGAACCGCTTATCTCCAATGTCTCTTGTGCAGCTTTAGTCAACACAGGCTGCAAAGAGACCTTATCTGTTCTAGGCAAGGGGTAGTGTTGGCATCACACCAGCGTGTGCACACAGCTGCTGGGGGAAGCACCACATGGAGACTAAGTGGAACGGGCATTAGGACAGGAAAGGAAGATAATGTTGAAAAAATATAGAAGCGATGTATTTTCTCTTTCTTGTCAATGCTTGTTTTTATGCATAGCCAAACAAAGTCTTTAATTGCTACCTCTATCTCTGTCAACACCAGCTATTGATACCGTGCTGCTAGTGTCCCCTGGCCTGTAAGCTGACTGCTTGCACTCAGAGGAAAAAAAAAAAAAAATCAAATAGAGCTACTAAAGTGAATATAAATGATATAAAATTACACCACCTCACCCAAAATCAGCATCACTTCCAGGTTTGGATGTCTTGTTTCCTGTGAAAAGAATTCTAAAGTGTCTTTAAATGTCCACCTTTCCTAGAAACTGCTGTTTTGAAAGAAAAACCACTTGCTCTATAGCAGCTGTATGGTAGAGTGCTTTCAAGGAATTAAATGTTCTTTGGTCCTTTGTTTTCCCTGATATTTTGGGGGTGGTGATGGGGGATGGTGTTGTTGTTTACTTTTAAAAGGCTTCCACGTCTTTCACTGTTGCTTTGGTGTAATACATCCATAAAATGTCGTAGAGGTTCTTTAACAAGAATGATCCTCTCTGTGCTATGTCTATTTTTGGACAGGTACTTTATTAAGAAGGACATGAGCAGGGGAGAGACTTTATGCTCAGAGTCCTCAGCTAGGTGTGAGGTGTGATCGAGCCTTTCCTCAGGCTCTCGGCTCACAAACCACAGTGATATAATGTGAGTGTTCCTGGAAGACCAGCCACAGCTGGTGCCCTCCCGTTTTTAACTTTGCAGCAGCGTCGGCTTCCTCCCCATGTGCCCTCGTGGGGCTGGAAGTTTCTGGAAGGTGAGAGGTTTCTTGTACACTGTTTTGCTTCTCATTCAATTTGTTTCCTGATTGATGGTTAGCACGGAGTTTTTTAAATAGTTTGCTTCAACATGCAAAAATGCAAAGTGTCACAATTCATCTGACATAAGGCAGTTGGGCCAGTTTATGACTTAGTCGCACTTTGAAACAAACCGCCGATTCCTTAGTGAAATTCTTCTTGCATTAGAGAAGGCTGTAAAACATGCTTCAGGGTGAGGAGACATTACCTGTTGATCATTTCTATTGGGTATCTGTCACTAATCTTTAACCTTTCTCATTCTCTTCCCAAAATACTCCAAATGTCCTGATATCAGTGTATTTAGTCTGGGGGGCAATTATTTGGTTTGCTGCTTTACTCCTTGCCCCAGGAGAGATCAGGGAGGGTTTCCATGGGATCTTCCATCCCTCATCAGACATGCGTATGGCCAGGACCAGCTTCAAAGCTGAGACAGCAAGAATCAGAGATCACTTTTGCAGCCACTGAAATCAGCCATGCTTGGTTCTGGGAAAGGTGTCTGTGGACCAGGTATAGAAGGTGACTTATGTTGGGTATAACCAAATTGGTCATCTCCCCATGCCTTCCAGAGCCACTGCATAGTCACCAATGTACTGGATAGTAAAGGTTAGACAAAGGCTGTCACTCAACTGTTACTTCTAAATAGAAATGCATTTCTTAGTGGTCAAAAGAAAAAAAAAAAAAGGCATTAAATAAGAATACTGAAATTACTATAATTAAAATGACTCATTCTATAGAAAGACACCCTTTTAGGCTGATGCATAACATTTTGAGGTGATCACATTAGTCAATTAACTTTAAAGCAGGGCTTGATGCATCTTCTCTGTTTTTATTTAGATTCCATTCTGTCCTGATTCACAACAAAACCCACAAAAAACCCAAGGTAAATACATTCCACCTAATGAAATGAAATATGTCACAGCTTTGGACTTGGCACTTTGCTCTTTCTTTATGAAATAGTGTTTGGGTGACCTTTGTGTTCGTGAGGCTGATGGGGGCTAACAGCAGTGACTAAGACTTGGCAAGGCAAGGATCTGCTCTGCCAACCTTTTCCCCAGCAGTTCTGCCAGAGACCTGTGGAGAAGCTGCTTTTGCAGATTGCTCTCCTTGGACTGTGCCGACGATTATTTGTGGTCTGCAAGTGACCACCTGAGCTGCAGGGCGTTCCCTTGGACTGAAACTCTTGATTTTTCTCTGCTTGTTTCTAAAAGCCTTGGGATTAATACTTCTTGCATGAAGGTTTACGTGGCAATGTGTTTTATATTTGCATATATTTCCATCTTTTGCTAGCCTTTTTGCAGACAAAAACTGCTATTTGTATGCATGTTTACAACGGCCAGCAGATGTTGGGTGTGACCAAACAGAGTGCTTGCAGAGCCTGCTGTAGCGAAGGCCAACTGCTGTGTGCCAGGGCGGTGCTTTCGGGAGGTACGCTGGCATCACCCCAAGCTGGGAAGCAGACTAAAATAGTGGCATACAGGGGCACTTTTCTTTTCCACACTAATATTTCTGAAATCCCATTTCAGCCTCAAAAAATATGACTTTTTAAAATAATTACATGCTTCCAAACTCCGTTGTATTCAGCCTCATAATAATTGTTGCATTTTTCCTGATGGTTTCCCTGTGTGAGAAGGCGGTGGCTTTTTTTTCTCCATTTTATATTTGGGGAGCAGAGTGGTGAGGTGACTTAGCCAAAGCCTGAGCAGAAGTCACCGCCGCACCAGGTACTGAAACCACGTCTGCATTCTTGATCTGCATTCCCGGCTTGTGCCTTTCCCCTTGCAGCATCAATCGTCTCCAGCAGCCACATGTGCGCTCACGCTCTCTTCGGTGTATTTATTTTTGCACACACATCTGGCCACAGCTCAGTTGCTATTTCACATCCAGGTGCTGTTTTGCATATCCTGCCCTGGGTCTCCCCAGAACAAATCTCCCGTAGGAGGGGATAGCCCCAAGCACCCGGGGCTTGAGGCACTAGGTGCTAATTTGGAGTTAGGGCTCGGTCCTTGACCCTCTCTTATTTAGCAGTACAGGTCTGAAGGCTGTGGCTCCCTTTAGCCCACTGGAGCCTTTGGGAGGTCTCGGTGCCGCGGTGTTTTCGGAGGGGGCAGCCTGTAGGAGGTGCAGGGGAGCAGGGCGCTTGGGAGTGGGAGGCTCTCCCGTGCTTATTCCTTGGCTCCGGTGATGTTACGTCCATCAGCCTTACACCAACACACAATGCTCTGGATGGGGGCTGCGATGCACCCAAAATAAACCAATGATGCAATTGGGGAGAGTGACCCACAGTTTGCGTGAGGACAGCTGCCCTGGTGGTGAAGGGAATGGTTGTGGCAGGTCCCTCGGCTGCTTTCTTGTCTCATTTTTAAAGCAGGTGAAACAAAGTGGGGAAAATAAATTTGTTTGGTTTTTTCCACAGCAAAACCTAAATATAAATAAATCTCTGCTTGCTAGCAGTTCTCACCCCTGCCATCTACCCCTGTGTTATACTGTTGTCTGCTGCTCCCATGTCAAAGGATTTATATGTAGTCAGATAAAGGAATCTTTAATTCTAATGCAGAGCTTAAGTACTCTTCATTTTGACTCAGAAAGATCCTCTACTGTTGATGAAACTTCATTTCTGTGCCGTGCTCCCGGGGGAGCAGGCAGTTAATTGAATAGCGTGCGTGGTGGGATGCAGCCCCACATGCCAGCCCCACCGGCAGCTTTCAGCCAGGCTCAGAGCCTCCTCCATGAGCTCCCGCTGCATCCCTACGGCATGCCAGGGATGGCTGCTCTCGGCTTATGTCCCTCTGGCTCAGCCACCAGAGGAACTGTAATCACCTTTAGTTATTCCTGGGGCAGAGGGAGTTATTTGCTACCCCTCTCATCTGCATTTACGCAGCATCCCCTGGGCAGGACCTCGAGCTCTCCATCCCCAGTCCTGTGGGTGGGTCGCCGGTGAGTGGCAGTAGTGTAACCCGGTTCCCCAATGTTGAAGAGAGGGTGATAATATGCTCCTTATCAAGTGCATGACCTGGAAAAGTGCTTATTTGGGTTAGTCTTACAATCAGGTTGTGCTACCTGTAAACTGTTTGCTGCCTCAAAGGATGTAAGGATGTACCTTCATTACTAGGCCTTGGTCAATGACAGAACAGTATTTGTATACTATTATTATAGTATTTCACTCTGAAGCAGTAGTATTTCTTTAATGAACAAAAATGAAGGAAAGCTGAAGAAAAGTGGGAGTGGTTTTTCATTTGGTTTTTTGTTCATTTGTTTTTTTAATTGGCTAGTTCCCTTTCCACTGGAAGGGCTTTCACCATCACGACTTTGAGCTGTTCTCTGCTCTCCCCTTTGCCTTTGATCAGTTGGGAAGTTTTTGGTTAAGTCAGACCCTTTCTGCAGGCAAGGCTCTGCTCTTGAACTCAAAAGTAACACAAAACCCAGCCAGGGTTGAACTCAGCAGGAGAGCTAAAAATTCCAGCAATAATGCTGGCACCTGTGTGCCTGAGTAACTTGATAACCTGCTGAAAACATGAATTCTTCTCACCAGCCCCCTTCCTTTGTCAGGACTTCCCAGATGCAGAACAATAAAACCCACGGGGAACGGTGTGGCAGTTGCAGCATGGCTGAAAACCAGCAACACTTGTTAGAAAATGGACTGTTTGTGTTGTGGGAAGGTATTTGTCCCGTTGGCTTAATCTGTCCTTGAGGAACTGAGCTGCTGATGGATGTTGTTAGTGACACATGCACATACGTGAAGTCGCGGTGGGAGCAAGGACCCTGCCCCGCTTGGCTTGTCTTTCCTGTCAGAGAGGAGTTAAATCCATTTCCCACCTGACATGTGTGATTGCTTTGCAACACAAATGGAGGACAACACTACTAGCATCTCAAGCTTCGCTGCTAGGTCTTAACTTTGAGTTAGAAGTCAATGACCATCTTCTGTTAACTTTCCTGCTTAGACTGCTGACAAACTACTGATGGTCTCTACTTAACAACAGTTCCAAGCTGGCCATTAGAGATGGGGTGCAGCACCGCTTGCTTGCTTCGGAGGGTGCGTGGAGTGCATTCCTCGTAGTGTATTGCCATGGTGCTGCTTGCTAGGAACTTTGTTATGCTTCTCAGAAAAATGCATTCTGTTCCCGTGTGGAACTCACAAGCTGTCAGGGTATGAATAGCTCGGGGCCTCCAATTTGCTTAGAAGAGATAGTTATTAAAACATACAACAGTAACTGCAAGGGGAAAAAGGAAGGTTTTCGACAACCTGTTGGAGAGAATAATTAGTCTAAGTTTGGGGACGGTAAAGGATGAAAACATGAATTGGAGAAAACAATGAGCCAGATTTTAATTTCCTGTAAATTGGCTTTGAAGTCAAAGGAGCTATTCTACACAGAGAATTTGCCACTGCTATACTTAATTTTTTTTTATTATTTTAACTTTTTAAAATTTTAAAATACAGTCCTCTCCCAAGGACTGGATGTCTTTGATAGTCTAGTTTGTTAGTTGTGCTGATTTCCAAGCCTGAAGTCAGTCTGTGGAGGACTTCAGATGCTGGGGCCTCCAACTGTTCTTTGAATAGTGAACCAAACAGAAAAAACCCCTCTGATAATTCAAATTGGCTTCCTTTCTTCTCTTGTTACAGGCTTAAATTTTCATGATTTAAACTCCTTTAGGGGACCAGTGTGACTTTGTTACTTGAGAGGCTTATAGGTAATAAAAAGCTTAAGAGTCTAAAATGGCATATCTTCTTATAAAGTGCCTTAAGATCTTTTAAAAGCTTTGCAAAATTCTGCTAATGAACTTACTAGTGGCAAGCAGTCAGAATGGTAGAGGGCAACCAGGTGTCTTCCAAATTTGGGCTGCTCCCTGTCTGTGAGTGTTTTGCAGTGCAGCTTTAAAGGGGCTGGAGAAAGGAGCAGGAGCATGCACCACAGATCTCGTACCACGTCAGGCATCTCCATGTAGAAATGGATCCAGCTGCAGCTTCTGGGCGCAGACCAGATAAAACTGTGGACCTTCCATCTACATCAGTAACAGAAATAAAAGCAGGGAGCTGCTGCATGAGTCTGAGTGACGTGGTGGGGAAGAATAAGAAAAAGTAAGTTTGGGAGTGGAGCCCGTCAATGGGAGACAGGAACAAGGAAGGAGAGGATAAAAGCTCCACGTGACCCCACCAGCCCTTAAACAGAGTCGAAGAGTAAAAGAAAAAGAATCCAAAAGAAATATTGAAGCCCTATCCCTCTGGTCAGAGAACAGGAATAGACAGTGGAAACACAGAAAATTTTATTTTCATGCGTAGAAAAACAAGAGATGTGGCAGAGCAGAAGAGCTTGACTTGTTAGAGGCTGTCTTACCCAGATATGGAGAGACTTTTTTTGTAAGAGTAGGACATGGCTCCAAATACTCTACAAAAAAAAACCAAGACAAAAACTTTAGGAGAGATACATCCCCTTAAGTTTAAGAACTATTATTTTGTGGATATCAGCAAACTTTCTAAATGCAGAAAATTAGTTTTGTTTTAGACATGAAGGAAACTGAGGCATGGGGCAGCTTGGTGGGAGGCTCTGTACCCAAAGTCCCGGGTGCTACAGGACATGGGGTCTTCTGGCTGTGTCTCTGCTCACTTGCAAACAGGTGGCCTCATGGCTTTACCCATGGTCAGGTTCCTGAGGAGGTACCCATTGTGTAAAACCCTTCTTTTCCTCTCCCCTGCTCCTGTGTAGAAGCAATCAGGTGGCCAAAGGCTCCTGTTGCACCCTCTCAGGAAAAACCTTTAATTTATGACCCTGAATTCCTGTGCTGCCTATTTATGGGAAGTCTTTTTGGGAAGGAGTTAATGATCTTAATGCCTGTGAATCACACAGCTTGGTCAGGAAGGCCTCTCAGGTGTCTGAGGAACACTTAGATGTTCCTTAAATAATCCTGGTGTTTCTTTTTTTTTCTCCTGGCCTCTGTAAAGAGCACAGCCTACATCTATGTAACTAATGAAACTTCCCTGCTGATTGGACCCTAAACAATTACTGCATCTTTTGATTCCTAATAGCTGGGCTGTTAAGAACAGAAGAGGCTCTATTAGAAGACAGGGACCCAACTGGGAGTGTCACAGGTGATGTCAGCTAATGCCCTCTCAGCTGTGCACCAGGAGTTCCACCCCCATATGCCTAATTAATCCCAGTGTGAGGCACCTGCAAGCATTGGGTTGGTGTTAATCAGGCCAGGCTGGGGACCAGCACGCTGCCCGGGGGCTGCACATGTTGATAGGAAGGATTTCTCAGCTGCAGAGAGGCGGGTGCTCATCTATTTATTAGCAGCAAGTTCATCACTCTGCCTTCCCTTCCCTGTTTCCTGGTGCAGATTAACTAAGAGACAAAGGTTGCTTCTGACAGCTTTCTGGGCAGCTATTGTGGCCAAAAAAAGTCTCTGTGACAGTGTTTTGCTCTTCCAGAATAAATGATGCGGTGCTTTCTCTTCTTGTAACAGCAAAACAAAGCACTGCCAGCAGCCCGGCATTTCTGAAGAGCCCTGCAATAATGAACGGGGAAAATGAAGCCTAGCAATTGTGAGCAATCTTCTGCATTAAATAACCAGAACAGCAAGATGTCAAGACTATTAGGACGAACACACGTTTCTCATTGGTAAGAGGATCTGGAATAAAAAAAGAGAATTGTTACTTTTGCTATGTTTAAATACTGATCAGCAAACATCACCACCTCTCCCCCCCCGCCCCCGAGATGGGCCATATTTGAATTCCCAATGCAGCTGGTTTTAAGGAGGGAGAATAAAGAAGAGAAGCTCAGCTCAATTCATACAGCTGTTGCTTAGCTCAGGGCTCTGCTGAGCAGTTCACCCATGCATCTCTCTCATCCCTTCGCTGGTTCTTCAGATCCTCTTGAAGCCTCTCCCCAGGTACCATTCCTCCTCCTGAGACCGTAGTTCTCTTTTGTTTCAGTCCTGTAGCAACAAAATATGGTGTGAAGAACTGAGCAAAGAGAATAGAGGCTGTTAGCTGGGTATTTTCCTTCGGTCCATAGTAGCCCAAGTTTGTTAGCGTTCAAGGTATGCTTTGAAGTTCCTATTTTCTCCATATTCTGCAGGAAGAAGGATACATATGTGGAACTTGGGTGGTATTTCTCATGAGGTTAATTAGTATGATGTTAATTAATCGCTCTGCCTGTCATGATTTTGTTTAATTGTCCTGGTTTCGGCTGGGATGAAGTTAATTTGCTTCCTAGCAGCTGGTACAGTGCTGTGTTTTGGATTTAGGATGAGAATAATGTGATAACACACCGATGTTTTGGTTGTTGCTCAGCAGCGTTTATACTAAGTCAAGGACTTTTCAGCTTCCCATACTCTGCCAGCGAGGAGGTGCACAAGAAGCTGGGAGGGGGCACGGCCAGGACAGCTGCCCCAAACTGGCCAAAGGGCTATTCCATACCGTATGACGTCATGCTCAGTACATAAGCTGGGGGGAGTTGGCCGGGGGGGGGAGATAGCGCTGTGGGGAGTGACTGGGCTTCGAGTGGTGAGTGGTTGCATCACCTCTTGTGTTCCCCCCCCCGCCTGCTCGGCGCTCTCTCTCTCCCCCCATTACAGTTTGTTACTGTTGTTGTTGTTATTATTTTATTATTTCAACTACTAAACCGTTCTTATCTCAACCCATGAGTTTTCTTTTGCTCTTCTGATTCTCTCCCCCATCCCACCAGGGCAGAGGGGAGGGTGAGCGAGCGGCTTTGTGGTGCTTAGTTGCTGACTTATGTTAAACCACGACATTAATATATATACTTCTGGTGACACAGATATAGTTCTGTGCCACCAGATATTGGAATAAGAGTGATGGGAGCCATCTAAGCATATTGGAAAGGAAGCCTGGGGGTGACTTGATATGAATCTGTTGCTGTTGGTTGGATTTAATCTGGTCCACAAACTGCTTTGAATCTGGGGACTCCCATGAGTGGAATAGCTCATTAATAGTAGAAGAGCTTGTAAATTTTTACAAAGTTGATTAATATCGGAGTTTCTCGCATCGTAGGTGTATTCCTTCTTGTGCCTTGATGCATAATCTGCAATGGAGCTTTTTTCAGAGTCCTTTTTTCCACATATGCTGTAATGTTTTCCTAAACCTTTCACTCTTAAATTAAGATTGGGGTGTGGAGAACACTTTCTGTTTTTTCTTTTCATTCCTGTGGTAATGTTCTGTTGCATGGCTCTCTTCTGCATATTTTATTTAAAAAAAAAACCCAAAACCCAACACTTAACCACTTTCTTCCAGCTGACACTCATCACTGCAAAATTAATCCTGTTTACTCCTAGAATCAAGTTTCCTTATTCTCCTGATGAGGGTAGTTTACAGATATATCAAGTCCCAGCCTGGGCATTGAGGCTTTGCCACAATACAGGTGGCTCTGAGCTTTACTTCAGAGATCATCTGGCTCCACAAAGCTGAGGGCCCAAAGGGTCTTGTTGATGTGTATTGAGAGAGTCTTGTTGACTTGAATGGGAAGGGGAGTTTCCTCCAGAGATGCTCTGGAAAGAAAGTCAGCTGGGAGTGGAAAACAAATGGGGATTTCTTGTATGTTTGTTGCTTTATCGGTTTCCTGTTGTCAAATATTTTGATTTTCTTTGTTCCCCTAAAGGCTCAATTCTGGCTTTAATGAAGCTGTGGGTAAGGTGTATTATCTAAGCAGGCTAAAGCTCATGTTGCCAGAAAGAGCATCTAATCCATTAAGCCTCTCTGCCATCTAAACACTTCACTTTCCTTTTCAAATCTCCTCCTTAGCTCCTCCAGGTATTTTTGTTTGTTCTCCTGTCAGGTTAGGTCTTCGGTCTCTCTTCCTTCTCTTTTCTGGATCTCTTCCAATTTGTCATTGCATAATTTTTTTTTTTCCTTTGTCTTCAAATATGACTTTAATCTACAATCCCTGGAGACTCCCCGCTGGGAGAATGAGAAGAAAGTATTTGAAGTGTTATATTCTTTGTTACTGGGGTTGAATTGTCTGCCTATTAGAGAACAGGATTATTGTATGGCTACTGGGGGACAACCATAAAGGTGTTGGGATTTTCTCCAACCTCCCCCCC
>NW_008824010.1:1823627-1861958 GCF_000699105.1 Pygoscelis adeliae
CCTATTCTGCAGCTCTACAGTAGCAGCTGCTTTAATTGCTCTTATGTCCCACGATGTGCAGATCTCTGTGCTCCCATTCAGTGCTGGAGGACCTCTGTTGGCCAATCAAAGTACTTTTGTAATAACGAGGGATATTTAAATATCATATTGTGGTTATGCAATTCCTTATGCTGAAGTATGATCCATATACACTCTGGCTGGAATGCACGTGCTTTTTGTCTGGCTTCGGCTGCTCAAATGCTCTCTCTGTGCTCCACGATAAAATGTTAATGGGACAAAATATGGGAAATGCAAATCACATGGAAAAGGAATTAGGCATGAGATGATGACGAAAGACTACTCTGATTTTGGGTGTGTGTTCAAATAAATTGTGACTCCAACTTCAATGGAACAGGACTCTGTGTGTGTTTGAAGATGTCCAACAGAGAGGACCTTTAGGATATATTACAGAAAGCTGTTGGTAGTAATTTATTTATTTTACATAAGTAGCTCTTTTCCTTGCTAAGGACTGGTGCCAGCAGCAGCCTGTGGTTGCCTCTCCAGATTTGCATAGGGAAGGAAGGAAGATGAGGAGAAAGACTGATTTGAAAAGAAAGTACTTTGGTTTTCCTGATAGGGAACCAAGATCCATCTGACAGCAAGGGCTTGTGAAGACTTGAGAATGTGCCATGTATTTTTAACATCATCAGCCTCTCCTACATAAGTAGAGAACTTTTTTGCTGTCAGTATTCCCTACGGGATGAGGTGGCAAAGAGCAATTACAAATGGGAATCTTTTTAGCAAAGAGCTGTTAAGAAGAAAATGTCTGTGACTTTGAGTCTCTGGAAGATCTCTGGCAGCATCTTGTCCAAAGTATGGGGCTGTCCTCCAAAGTGCTTGTGTATCTTGTCAGGCACTGAGAAAAGGTCCCTGTAAGAGCCAGCTCTTCTTACCTCCCTCTGATGATTTACCCTGCCTGTTCTCAGCAGGTTTTGGGGTGGGAGGTCTCTGGCAGCTTTAAGGGTGAAGGCTTTTTCAGGACTCCTGGTAAAAATAGTTCCTCGGCTCCAGCAACTCTTGCAGGGCTGTTTATCTTCCATGTATACTTCAGACAGTCATAAATACATTTCTTTTTAACATTATGGGCTAGTTACCACAAATCAAATTCTCAATTAAATGTACTGATCTAATGCTCAGCCTAGAAATTTCCAGAGGAAATATATATATGTCCGCAGATGTGCATGTGGACACACACACAGACAATTTCTGCTTTTATGTTGCTGGAATACCCTAAATGTATTCGAGTAGTTTCAGTAACCAAATCTAAGACATAAGAGTTATCAATTATGCTGTGAGAGAAGCAGTAGTTTTCCAGATTGAAGGTCCCTCTGTGATTATGAACACTTCTCTTGCACCTGCTTTCCACTGATAAGGGACAGGAGTAATAAATTCTTTTAAGATTGCTTTTCCCTGGCCAGGTAGTCATGTGGATGAAAGACTGCAAGCTTCGATCTGTAATGCCACCTGTTGGGACATATAGAGTGAGCAGCAATAAGGAAGAGGGAAGAGGAAAATTGGAGCAGAATGATGGTTTCTAAAAAAAAAAAAAAAAAAACCCAACAAAAAAAAACCAACCCAAAACAAACCACCAAACAGAAAACCCAACAATGTTTCTGCAGAAATGGTCAGATAAATTAGATAAATATGTTCTTTTCAGCAGTATAAGCTTCAAAAGCTACATAACTCTGTCTAAGAGAGAATCCAGACCCATAGACTGATTTCCCCTTGCTGGTGTGAAGACCATCAGCACGTACTGCTCCAGACTTATTTGGAAAGTGATTTTTTTTTTTTTTTTTCTTCTGGTGAGGGTCTGGACTGTGGCCCATGCTGCTCTGCAGCGTTTCCCCTAACTTCTGGGTCTGATGGGGAGACAGTGGGGTATGGAGCTATGTGAGGATACTGAGCCACCTCCAAAGATGAAAAAGTACCTTTTGGTTTTACAAAAGTTTAATTTGTGTAGGCATTTCTGCAAATCTTCCTGGGTACCCATTTGTCTGAATATGTCTCTTCATTTGGTTGTTTGGCTTCCTGGGATGACTTTAAGAGTGGCTGCTTTACCATAGCTTTCTTGTAGTCTGTGCCTGACCTCTCTATCCTCCTTTCTCTTATTCCATGGAAATGGCAATAAAAAGGGCAGGGTTAATGCTGTGTGCTTTCCTTCTACAGGTTTTCATAACAGCTGTCTTATACAGAAAGCGAGTAATAATGAATGGAAAGTTATTGATTACTATAATAGGATAATTAATCTGTCTAAGCTTTAAAGGAATTTTTACTTGGGAATAAGCTACGCCCACAGACCCATTTTCTTTGTCCTTTGTATTTTATTCATCTGTCAGTTTTTCTCTGTCTTTTGTCTACAGGGTGCTTTTGGTAAAAGATCAGACTTGCAAAGATGAAAAATTTTCCATTCTTCAAAACCTGAAAGTGCAAAGTATTATTGCAAAACTCTTTGAAACGAATTTCTACTGAATGGAGAGACCTGTTGAAAAAAAAAAATTCATAAGGCAGCAAAAGATACTGGCAACAGACAACTGAGCTGATGTAAGAACATCTCTGTGAATGTAATACTTATTCATGGTATAACGTCAAACCGTGTCTTCATGGAGCACCATAGCCGTGTTGCATGAAACTTTAATAAGGAAAATGGCCCTCATAAGTAATCAAAGAATAATATTTTGGAGAAACAAAATTATCTTGTTAGTAATTCAGCTAAAATATTTGCTTAGGAGGCTTCTGGTCAATTGCTTAGATGACATACATTCTAATTTGCTGCTGCCACCAGTAAGTACCACTGGGTTGATGCAGAACAGTAGAGTACCAGCTTCAGAGCAGCGCAGCTACTGCCCAAACGCTGCATGCAGTGGGGGTGAGGTAGAGTTGAGTAAGTTGCCTCTCCAAAGAAGAGTTGGAGAACGAAGCAGAGAGTCAGTAGCTAGAGAAGCTTCGGGTAGAGTTGTCTTTTGGGGATATGACTCTGATATCTGCCCTTTTCTTTCTGCGCCCCTTGAGCACTGTGACTCTGACCCAACCAGGAGCAGTTATGGAGCAGCATTAATAGTACCAGGCACAGGAATATCTTGGGAGAACTGAACAGGTATAAATCATTGAATACGTTGGTTACATGGTTATATAGGGAATGATCTCACCTCTGCATGCGGCCTCAACTGTTGGAGGAGTTTTGGACCTGGCTATAATGGGGAGAGAAGCCTGTGGAGTTGTTAAAAAAAAAAAAAAAAAAAAAAAAAAAAGCTCTGGACCTTGTTATAGCTGCTTCTGCCTCTTGTATGTGCTGCACAGTCACACCTATCCAGGAGAGCAGATGGCTTGTGGGGGGTCTACACCTTTTACTAGCTTGTCGGTATGGCATACCTCTAACAGAAGAGCAGGTAAGATTGTAGGACTTACTGATTGCAGCAGCCCATGGCACAACACTCATTTTTCCCGGGCCCAGCCTGATATTACAGATAAATAAATGCTCATTCTATGACATCTCGGCAGAGCGTGCTACCCGTGATCTGGAAACACCACAAGTGCCCTGGTGGCATTGTGCATCCACCACATCCTCTGTTTGCGGTGTTCTCCCAGGTGTGCTTTCAGTCCGTGCATCACCCGTCCCTGCTCGTCCTGCCGAGCGGGCAGAAGAGGCGTCTGCCCATGGCTGACAGCTTGTGAGCTCCACGGCCGGTGCCGGCAAAGGAAGCTTGTCCTGTAAGAGGCTTTTTGAGTAACTCTTCACCACTGCTTGTCAAATGTTCCTGAGGATGACACAACGAAAACTAGGTTGATTAAACCATGAGATGCAGAGAAATACCTAATTATCCATTTTCTAGCTGTTCACTTACAACCTTTTGTTTTTCTGCTTTGTTGCTGGTTGGAAAATGATCTTTTATTTTATTTTTTTTTCTCCGTCCTCACCCTTTTTCTGGCAGGAAGTGTTGACTTCTTCCAAAAACCACAATGAAAAACCACAGTTTTTCAACCAAGTGCAGGCATCCTTGTGAAAAAAAAGTCAACTGGGTTCAAATCCAACTTCCTAGTGAAAGGCAGTTTTGCTCAAAAATGCGGGCAGCCTTATTTTAATTGAGACAGAGGAAAATTCTTAATTGAGCTAAAGTGTGGTGTCTAACTCTGGGCAAGACTCTGTGAATGTGATGGAAATTTTGACTAAATAAGGGCAGTGACATTTGGACTGTGTAAAGCTCCTTTTTCTGACTCTGCTTTTCATCATGTAGCTCTAACATTAGCTGTCACCTGCCAAGATTTTTCAGATAAAGAATTCCTTTTTTCCCCCTGAAATTATGAAAAGACAACTGCTTCTTCTCATGTAGCAGCGATTTAGGTGTGTTTTGTTTATAGCTAGGTTTAGACAGGGATGAAAGTTTGTCTTGTTTTCCTGCTTCTCATCCTGGCTCCCGTTTGTAATTTGCAATTTGTCCCCTTGTGCCAGTGGCCAGTCCGTGTGTCCATCGATGGAAGATGATGTTTCTCTCCATTTTAAAGTGCGTGTATGAGACCCTTTTATATTCTTTCCTGAGACCCTGTGCATCTTGGAAAAACATGAAAACATGTGAGCTTGCAAAGCCTCTAGGTTGTTCTTGTCCCATTGCTAATCTGTTGTGACGGAGAGACAAAATCTTTCTTCAGGTCAGTGGTTTCAATGGGAGTAGAAGCAACAGAAATGCAGCAGAAGTCACAGTTAATGACTATTTAATAACTGAAAGGTAGGGCTTGGTTTCTGCCTTTGCATTATGAGAAATAACGAGGAATATATCAGCGTGAAAGTTGCCCTGGGGCCTGGGAGCTTTGATTCTGGGTGGGCAATGGGAGCATTCGGCTGTGTACAAATGCTGTTGGAAAAGCCACAGGACAAATGCAGCCATTTCACGTGCCATTTCCCAATTTTTATGCTTTTCTCATTTTTGCCTGATTATGTCTTTCTACAAAATGTGAAAATTGCTGTTGATTTTTTCCGGTTGGATCTGGTAAATCAGTTATTTGAAGCTGGACTGCATTGCAAAATGTTTGCCTATTTGAGCGGTTTATCTTTTAATGAGCTGCTATGATCCTAATCTTATTTCAGTCACCCTGGCTCAGTGCCATGTCCACCTTGTTGTGGAAGTCTAGGAATTCCCCGCTTGTCTCTACTACAGCTTTTTGGGATTGTTCCTGAAAGTGGATGTGTGCTTCAAGATGTTTCTTGAGAGATCAGTCCTGAAGCTTTCAATGCCAACTGAGGGGTTTGGATTCCTTTTGTGTTACGGTATCACCTGAGCACCTCGTATGGGCCAAGATGACTTTGTACCAAGTAACTAGGAATAGAAAAGAAGGGAATGAGATTCTGACAGTCCCCAGTTCTCAGTTTAATAGATGTACAGGTTCTTTAGGTGTCTCTGCAATGTCATTCTGAGTTTCAGGGGCATTAATGTAGTACGTATTGGAACAGGCAAGGTGGAAGTACAATATTCGGATGGTTGCACTTCTGGGATTTGCACATGGTGGACAGCTTTGCTCCTGAAGCAAAGGTGGCTCCTGCCACCAGGAGCACAAGCTATTGCAATCCCTCCCCTTGTTTTAAAACTGAGCAGGCAGGAGGTGGGGGGTTTCCCAAGCTCATACTTGCTTGTGGCAATCACTGCTTCCCACTCATGGTTGGTTAGGATGAACCATCTGTCCTTCCTCCTCATCCTGCAATCCAGAAAGATATCAATACAAGCCAGCTCCTCTTTGGTGGGACTTTCAATGCCACGAGCTCTTTGGAGGGCCACAACAGTGCAGTTGCTCCCCGGAGTCTTTCTCAAATGGTCTGGAGTCTGGAAATGATGGCACCGTGCTGCCGTGGTGTTAGCTGGCCTCAGCTGGCCTCTTCTATGTGTTTGTTTTATCATAGCTTCCAGAAATGCATTTGGTTCACTACATCTTTCCGATAACATTGATTTCAGATGAATGTTTCTTATTTCAGATCTTATCTCCATTTACATGTGATAAGGAAAACTATTTTTTTTTTTTTTTTTTTTGCTTATGAGATTGTGTAGCATACTGTCATTAGAGGGTAATTTCACCAATTCTCATTGGGTACACTGACAGCACAATCAACATCTCACTTGACAGCTGTTCCCTTGAATTTTAAGCGTCCAAGGGCTTTGGAAGAATTTGGTGGTACTACTGTTGTTGCTAAGAAGTGTTTAGCTTTTGGGGAGGAGAGAGAGTATTTCTGCAATCCCAGAGAAGACATACGGAAATGTGTAGACGCCAGCTATCTGACGAGAAGGGATTTGGGAAATATTATCAGATTTAAGAATGAGAACTACAACCAGCTAATTACTGGAGGCGGCAATTATGATCAAACACTTGAGCAAAAGAGACAAAACAGAAAAATAAGAAATACTCATTTGGTAAAATGTGGCAGCCTTTGACCAAGTTTCTGACAGAGTGAATGGGAGAGGCAGCTGCCTGTGATGTTTGCTTTGACTTTCCTTCACGACGCGAGCTGGTTCTGCCATGCGTTGTTCATATCAAGTATGATGTGGGAAAAGGAGCTGAAGCGTGATCAGGTCCTGCCGGTGATCACGTGAGTGTTCCCCCTGCCATTGATGTGTGTTGGACTTGGACCCCTGGAGCAAATCTTTCAAATACAAACAGCAATGTGAATGAGGAAAATGTCAGTTGGAGATTCTTCATCAGCAAATGAAACCTGATTTTTGACAACCCAAACTCAAACACAGGATCTTGGAGATATCAGTGTTTGGCCATATGCATTCATGGGATGGGGCTGAAACCCCGGCAGTAGGCAGATGAAGGTGAGACTTCAGCATCTCCTAAGAGTTATTTCTCTGTCATCTGTCAGTTCTTTTCTCCTTCCTCTTGCTAGGATCCTGCTTAGTTTGTTTAGCTGAAAAGAAGGAAAAAATGGTCAAAATGTTCAGAAGGAGCCACAGATACAAATCTCATCGTTTTACTCTCATTTGGGTGTCCCTGGGATAGGACACACTGAGAACTCTGAACCTTTGATAGTTTTTGCAAGTCAAACTACTTAAATAGGCCATGTGAGTATTTAAAAATAAAAAGTACTGAGAATCATTAAACAGGTATGAAAATCTTGATGCCTTATGGTGAATTGTGCTTTTTGCATTTTTATCTCTCTCCCCACTGTGGGCCAAGATGCTGTGCCAGAGCTTTGGGGAAGTAAAAAGCTTGGGAACCTCTTCTTCACTGCTTGACATGTTTCCCCATTCAGAATGGACCAGAGGATCTTTTTGTCTGGTGGCTGTAGCATCTTCTGTATTAACCGGTGAAACAGTAAACCAGGAAATAAACATTAATGAGAATTTCATTTAACACACTGCTGAGGTCTGCCTCCTCTGTTTCCTTGGAGACAACACAGCTGTCATCTGGCAGGGACGTGAACGGGCTATATAGGATTTGCGTGAAAAGCACACTTGAGTTTCTGTTCTGCACCTTTCAAGCAGCTCGTATAGCTTCTGTTTTAGGAACGGAGCAGTGGTTCTCCGTGTCCTTCCTGCATGAGAAATAGAGATATGTTTGTCAATAAAGGTCAGAAAGCTAGGTTTTATGGTACCCTCATAGTAGAAGAGATGGTTTAAGATGGTGAAGCATTTTTAATTGCACTAGTTTCAGATGAGTGCTTAGGGCAGAGATCACCTCGATGCAGAGCACCTGTACTTAAAACCAGAGTGACCCTGAACAGACCGGGTGGGATCCTGCCCCCCTTCCTGGGAGGTGTTCAGCAGCTGCAGTAATTAACATTTGTGCAGTGGAAATTCTGGTTATTCTCTGTATCGCTGCATGAAGGATCACTCTGTACAATTACAGACTTTGCCTTTTTATGCATTCTGTTGAGTACTTCTGCAGAAAGCACTGCCGGACAGCTTAAGTATTCAAGGACTAGACAGGATTAATTCATGTGGACTTTCTAACCAGTATTCGCCAAATTTGGCAACAGTTTCCCATCATTACCTAAAATTGATGTAATCTGTTCCTCATTCCTATTGCCAAGGAGTGAGCCTGTGTCCTGATCAGCCCTTCTGATTGCCAGTCACTTGTTTGATTCCCCCCCCCCCGTTCCTGATAAAAAAGTGAAACTGCTGAGATCCATCACCTTCCTTCTTGGCTGATTTAATGACATTACTTTTGCTCTTGAATCTTTGCCCTAGCTTCACCTTTTGCTCCCCAGTACACCTGCAAAGTTTTCCCATGTCTTCTCTTGTGGACATTTTTGTCCTCATCTCCTGTAGATGTTTCCATTTCCCCTCTGTGCTCCATCTTCCTCCCGGCAGCATCTGCTGCTCCCTCTACAGCTGGTGCTGCCTCCACAGCACTAGGTAAGAATAGTTTCCTAATGGAAACACTAATACCTTTCCCTTTGGAACACAATCTTTTTTTGTAATAGTATTAACTACGGTGATTGTTCTGTGTTTGCCGTTGTACATGTTGTACTCATTGTGCTTTCAGTCTGTGCAATCAGCAGGATATGGAAGGGATTCTTTGGCACCTTCATTTAGTGATTAGTATTTGTATAGCACTTTGAAAGCTTAAAATGTTATGAGAGGGTTAAGTAGTATTATTAACAATGACATGCTCTACTATAAAGAATGGAGCTTATGTGTATTCGTGGTGATAATCCCAAGTCTCCTCTTTTCCAAATGCTGTTGTCTGTGTGATCTGCCTCTAGCTTATCTTCCTCGCACCTGTCAGAGTGCCTTTCAAACAGCTTTTCTTCCTCCTCTGATTAAAGGCACATGGGAAGAAAAAAAAAGGGATTCCTCTTAACACAGAATTCAGCCTTCAGGGTTCGGTGACCGTGTCCAGATGTGGTGGTCACTAAACCATGTTTGGGGACTTTGATCTAATCAGTTTTCCACTAATCTCTCTGATTATCTATAGCTGGCCTAAGATCTGCCATTCATTAAACCCCATTTGGTTTTCAGCAGCATCTGGGGTTTGATCTTCCTGGAGGAGTGCTTTCCTGTGTCCAGGTAATGTTTCATCTGTGCTTTTTACAAATTAATTTATTTTTATGTCACTCCCTGTAGCTTCTCCTTGGAAGATCAGCTTTGTGACTGAGGAGGAAATTAATAGAGACATGGAGAACATCTGAATCTTTTGTTCTCTTAATGGCTGAAGCAGAGTTAATGCAAAGTTTTCCGCTCTCCTTTTTCAAGTTGAGAAAGCTGGGTGAATTTTGTGTGTTTACTTCTCAGCTGTACATGTCTAAAGCAGTGGGTTACTGCAGGGGCTTGGTGCAGGGAGAGCTGCAAAGTTCTCAGAGGAACTCGTGTGCTTGGGATTGCCCAGGCTGACCTGGTCAGACCTTTCTGGCCGGGACGCTCTGTGTTTTGACCTCCAGTTTTTGCACTAGTAAAGCTCTTTCTGATGGTTTTCCACACTCGGGAGCTTCAGCCCCGAGGGCAGCCTTCTGCCAAGCACCCCGACCTGCCTTGGGCTTATAAAGTACTTAACCTCTCTGTGAGCACTTCAGAGCTCTGGTTTTGTGGGCGCTCTGCCATGGAAACCTTCAGGATGAGGTGAGAGGTTATTTTAAGCACATGCCAAGACCCCTCTTTGTTACTGCTCTTAATCTCATCGTAAGGTGGTGATACCAGCCTTACAGGTCTAAATCCAGATCTTCTCTGGATTTAGTTAAAACTGCTTTTGAAACATTTGGTTTGGGTGACAGCAGTGAGGCTGTCATCAGCAATTCTGTCTCTTCTAGGCTGAATAGTGTATGTCGTAGTGTGGCTTCCTTGTGTACTTTTATGCTTGAATTTTGAGGAGGTTAAGGCAGGATGTCCAGAAGATATGAGTTTTGAGGGAGTGAGAGGGGTCGTACACTTGCTAAGTGACCGTTGTTCTCTTTTGGCAGGACCCCTTTCAGCACAAAAATAGATGTGTGCTCGGTAGCACATTGGCATCATCAGGCTTCAAAGATTGTGCTTTAAAACTTATAGGAGCCAGCAGCTCTGTTCACTGCCAGCTGACTGACCTTGGATATTTTTGTAATACCCGTTCAGGTTTCCAGTGCTGGTAGCAAAATTTTGGTGTAACTGTAACCTTTCTGCCACTTCACCATGAGATAAGAAATATAACAGTATTTCTTTGGGAAAGGGAGGCACAAAACAAATAATCTGGGAAGTATGGCATCTATATAGAGCTTATAAACATGAATTAGAGGAAGGGTTAATTCAGAGACATCTGTGCTCCTGAGGAGCTATTGAAAGAGTTTTTTTTCTGAGCTCTTAAATGTGCTGTCTGGGGATAATGGGAGGAAAGGAGCTTAAGATAGAAAACAGTGAGCTGAGACTGAATCCCCCCAGAGAAGACATACGTAAGTGCTCTCAAGTGATGTTTTGCAAGTATTTTTTTTTTCTTCTATGTGACTAGAACAGGTTTTGAAGTTGTGAGTCAAAACTTGAAAGTGTACTTCAGTTTTGTTGACTTTTAAAAATGATAGCTAGGGCATTTAGGCTGTGGAGGAGTATTTACAACAATTTTGACTGTATTTCTCAGCTCATGTGATAGGAGAACCAAGGCAGTGCAGGGACCAGTCTCAATACAGAGCAGAAATTGAATGACTGGGGCTCCCTGCTCCAACCTGGGTCACGCTGTGAACCAGACCACCAATTTTCATAGGGCAGAGAGTCCTGAGCACATACTCTGGTAAGCAGAAGGAAGGTGGAGGGCTGGTTTCAGGGATACATCAGAAACCAGAGCCATCGGTCCTCATTGTGGGATGGAGATTCTGGTTGCCTACTTTTAGGCAAATCTTGCTTCTCTAAGTGTCCATGATAAATATTTTACCCTGATGGTTAGAAGTGCTGAGCACTTCTTGTTCTTCTGTGCTTAAATGCAAACTGAGGATATTCAGGACTTGCAAAAATTGATTGCCTCCGGTTGATTGTCCAGAGTCAGAGCACAACAAATGAGGCCCCTGTTCTAGTGGAGGTCCGCTTCGCCGCACACTTAGGACTAGTGGCTGGGAATCAAGTCTACGAAGACCCTCAAGAAAGAAAAGGTGAATAGTATCAGGGAAATGTTATTTGGAGTATCAGTCAGGTATATCTTCCACTAGGTTAGAGAGTAAGAGGGGAAAAGGGGCTGGTTCTTGGGAACTGCAACCTTTAAAAGAGGCTGACATCCTAGATGTACAGTGGAGACACAGAACTTACTGTGCCCATCAGCCAGGAAGATGTAGAAGAACTGGGGTGCACTGCATCTTTTCTGTCTGTGAAGTAGTGGTAAACTATTCCAACCTTGGAGTTTTTCAGGTGAAACTCTGTGCAAGTGAGTTGCCAAATTCTGTGCCTCCCTCCCATTCTGGCTGAGGTCCTGGGGTGCATATGTCTTGCATAGGTACCTGCTGCCAGTGGTCTGAAATGCAGAATTTTGGAATTTCCCCCTTATACATGAGATTTTTTGGTATATCTTCTCCTTTCTGACCTGATACTCTTAGAAATTCCAAGCATCTGTATGGTAACGGCCACAGAAACATGAAAATAACTTAGTGGAGTGTGCTGAAGGGGAGAATGAGGCCTTCAGAGGAAATTCATTTTTTATTTTTTAGAAATATGTGATGACCAAAATCAAATTATCAAACCCTTGCCAATAAAAAAAATCAACAATATTCAGTTGATGCTTTTCTTCCAACTACCTGCAGCATGTTCAGAGACTTGCGTGTAAACAGCAATTCAAAGCTGCCTGCTGCATAGAGGCTTTAATTAACTCTAATGATAATTGCAGAGCATGCGTTGCCATTTTGGGCAACAATTATCCAGCTTATGTGGGAATCTTGTGTGGGTGAAAAGTGGTGGGGGAAAAAAAAACTGATATCTGAATATATAAGCTCATTGCTAACTCTTAGACTTTGTTAGATAGAGGAATAAGCCCTGAGAGAGCTGAAAAATGCATGGTCCGTGCTGCATGCACTCCTCCTGCCATGCAAACTCAGGAGAAATGGAGCCTGGCTTAGTATTTGTTTTTACTCTGAAAAGGCAGAACTGATCTCTTTGTTTACCTTTCAGTATTTTAAGGATCTTTCTGAATGGGGACAAAAAGACTGAGTTTTTCTTCCCTAGAAGCATACGTGCTTTGAAAACTGGAATGGATATATGTTGTTGTAAGAAATCTAAGCTATTTTGAAGGAGCCTGTGCTAATAAGGTTGGCACCCATGGGATTTAGGCTCCAAGCTTCTTTTGGCTGTCTTGAAAAGCCCAGCCTAAATGTAGCTGTTTTGGGAGCACAAACAACCTCATTCTGTGAATGTTCTTATATAGACCTATCGTTATTAATTTTGGAAGTTTTCTTGGATGTAAGTAGGACATATCCCTAGTGAACAAACATAATTCCACCAACAAACAACCTCAAGTGACCTTAGTAACTTTCCTTAAATGTACCCTTCTTCTTCCTTCTCCTTTTCTATGACTCCATGACAATTAAAAGTATTGAAGACTTGTGGTGTGTTAATCTTGCCCTAGAAATGGAGTCCCAACTCCTTGGGGTTCCTGTTATTGTCCCTTGTACGGAAGTTATCTCACAAGTCAACTGCGCGGAAACATCGCTGCTTAAAAAGTGAGTATTTCATTTTTATTTCAAGAAGTTGGAAACTAACTCAGTGGAAAAACTTGCTCAGTGTTCATTTTTGTTTGCGGCTTTTCTCTTTTTCTTTCAGTGAACATGTTTGATGGACTTTCTGTGCTGGTTTTGGCTGGGTAGAGTTAACTTCCTTTATAGTAGCTGGTATGGGGCTGGGGTTTTGGATTTGTGCTGGAAACAGTGTTGATAACACATGGACGTTTTTGTTACTGCTGAGCAGTGCTGACACACAGTCAAGGCCTTTTCTGCCTCTCACCCCACCCCACCAGCGAGCAGGCTGGGGGTGCACAAGGAGTTGGGAGGGGACACAGCTGGGACAGATGACCCCAACTGACCCAAGGGATATCCCACACCATATGACGTCATGCTCAGCATATAAAGCTGGGGGAAGAAGGAAGGAAGGGGGGGACGTTTGGAGTGATGGCGTTTGTCTTCCCAAGTCACCGTTAGGCGTGAGGGAGCCCTGCTTTCCTGGGGATGGCTGAACACCTGCCTGCCCATAGGAAGCAGTGAATGAATTCCTTGTTTTGCTTTGCTTGCGTGTGCGGCTTTTGCTTTACCTGTTAAACTGTCTTTATCTCAACTCACGAGTCTTCTCACTTTGACTCTTCTGATTTTTCTCCCCCATCCTGCTGCGGGGGGAGTGAGCGAGCGGCTGGGGGGGGCTTAGTTGCTGGCTGGGGTTAAACCACGACATTTTCTTTCAGTGTGCTCTTATTTTTGTAATGAGGACTGTGAAATGATCTTGAAATGCTCCATTCCACTTTTATCAACAATCTAAAGCATAAAAAAAGTGGATGAAAAGCCAAATTTTTTACTTTTGACTAGAAGAGTTTGAAAAAAAACCTAGTGCTGTGAAGACACAAAAGAACCTGCCTTACAAAGACTGTTGTTTATGTGAAGCTTATACATAGACATTTTGAAAACTGAGCTAATGGCCTTATTTCAAAAGTCAAAACAACACAGCCAAAATGTTCCTGTTTTTTCTGCTTCCTGATGTTAGAAATCATATCAGATGGGCAAAATTTTTGAGAGATAAAAATAAATTTTAACAAATGTTTTGCTCCAAAGGATCAAATGGGATAGTTGTATTAATTGTTTACAAACCTAAGATATACTTATTGCTTGGAAAGGATGAAAAGAAACAAGAAGATAATGTTTAAAGAACGTGTTAGAAGTTCTGTATTTGGTAGAAATATTTCCTTAGCCTGAAGCGACCATTAGGTGATTTAATAAATCTTTCCATTTCTATGCTGCATCCTGGTCTTAGGTGGAATAAGCTTGATGCAAGCTGAGGGGAGGATTGCTTGTTTAATTCATACCTCCCTTATTAGTTTAGCCTTATTCCTTCAGCCTTAGGGCTCTTGCAGAGGTGACTTCTAGTTCAACTGGCAGTATCCACCACTTGATCTGATACCCTTTTGGACTTCCCAATGGGTCATTACTAATAATTTGGGTGTGAGATGAGGGAGAACCAATAGAGAAAACTCTGAACCAATTACTATGCTATTATAGCAATACTAACTTTTGTCATTTTGAGTTCAAAAGAGATAAAGACCCTTTCGGACATAGATTGCAGTTGCTGGGTGTCATTATAAATTTATTTCTTGGTGACTATTTCATGCTGAGGTTCCCTGGAGCGTTCAAGCTGGTAAAAGGTTGGTGAGTCCTGTTTTGCATCAACTCCAATCAGGCACTGATTCTACAATGAAAGGCCTGGAAATGAGTCTGAAAGCATTATACCACCACATGATATATGCTTGCTGAGTAAGTACATGTGCTTGTGTGCATTGTTGATTTGAGGGGGCGGGGGGAACTCCCAAACATCTAAAGCTGTGCTTTGTCCTCACTCAATTATGAATTCTCCAACAGCGCTTATCTTTCAAGAATTTTGGGGAACTGCTCTTGACTCTTACCATGACATAAACCCATATCTAGTCACGAAGAAGGTCAAGCCTGGAAGATAAAACTATAAGTTCTGCTAGTCACGCTGACAGAGAACAGTGCTCTAAGTAGTGCGCTTTAAAGTAACACAGCAAGGTGAGCATTTCACAAGGTTATAATATATGTGGGAACTTTGCAATTATTCCTAGCTATTGTGACATAAAACCGTATCTAGTCACAAAGAAGGTCAAGCCTGGAAGATAAAACTAGCTTTTAAGTTCTGCTAGTCACGCTGACAGAGAACAGTGCTCTAAGTAGTGCGCTTTAAAGTAACACAGCAAGGTGAGCATTTCACAAGGTTATAATATATGTGGGAACTTTGCAATTATTCCTAGCTATTGTATGGTAATCAGAAGTGCAGACTTACAAGTGATTGTGCTACTGCTCTGCTACAGCTATTTTTTTCTCTCTCCAGTTCTGCCAGGAAAAGACCATTAATTAAAGCTTCAGCGCTCTGGTGACCCACCAGTCCAGTCTCAAAATTTGCATTTTCTTCTTCTTTGTTCATCTCCCAGGATTTATTCATTTTCAAGATTGTATATTTTGCACCTTGGAGTAGTTCAGACCCCAGTAATAGTGTGAAGCTTGTAGGTCCCCACACAATGGTCTTTCAGGGAAAATCCCTGTTCATGTGTCCCGTTGACCTTTAGAGGTAAAATGTTTTCACTACAGTACTTTTTGCACTGTAAAATGAATGGCTGAAGCTTGTGTGCATCAGTGGAGCCATTACAATAATTGTTTTTGTCATGCTGAGCCTGGGAAGTGATGCTGGATGTTGGAGGTGCGTTTTGGATCATGTTGCAATGGGAAGTATATGACTTTTGGGAGTTTTCCACATAAAAACAGAAACAAGGAATCTATGTTTTTCCTGGTTTGCAGGGTCAAGGTGCTGGTCTTGACAAAGAATGTGTGAAAATGATGTGGTGAAGTTTAGCAGCAAATAAAAAAGGGAGGGGGGGGAAACCAAACCAAACAGGAACTGTTGTATTTCTAGTCTTAAAGCAGTTGATTCCATTACACCTTTCTGTGCAATAATCTCAGTATCTGTGTTATTTATCAGAATAAAATTTCGTGATGTAACAGGGGCAAAGAATGCAGTTTCCTTTAGAGCACTGCTGGCGCTATCTGTTTTATCTGTTTAGCAGTTTTATCAGCTTTCGCAAACAAATAGGTTCAGGGCTGATCACGTTTGGGACAAGGTAACCCTAGGGGACTGCAGAAACATGTCTAGGTCTAGCGCTACCCTGATCACTGGTGCTATGAACAGCCCGAAGTCTAACTTAAGATCCTGATCTTAAGTCTGTATTCCAGTACATATTAGCACTAGTACTAGTAGCAGTAGTCCTAGCATGAGGCTGAACACGATCAGACTAAAAAAAACCCAATGTGCTCCCCAGTTATCTGCTCTCTTATTACTATCGAGAGCTGTGATCCAGTCAGGAATCAAGCCCATTTTTCTTTCTTATTTTATATCTAGATCTGCAGGTGTTTGTTTTAATAACGTTTCCTTCTTGAGGTCTAATTGATTCTGCTATTGTAATTTTTTAATTTTTTTTTTTTTTTTTAAAAAAAAACCTCCTGGGCTCAGACTCTGTCTCTTGGAGAGTTTCAGTGTTGCTGCTATTGCAGTTTATGTCCCAGTTTCTTCTGGCTTTTTCCTTCTCTCTGAGCAGAGGAGCTTTTGCATTCCTCATTTGAATTCTCTGGCTTTATCTCCCTCCCCAGGTGTGTGTCTCCACAGCCCTAGGCAGAGTACTATCAGTGGTATCTACTAATATGCAGGAGCCTCACATGGAGACAATTTCTTTGCCATGCCAGGTTGGTAGGCATTTGACTTGGAGGCATGATGGCGGTGGCAGGAGGACTTTCTCTGCTGGGCTTGTTTTTTGGCTGGGCTTGTGCAACCACTGCTCTCAAATGATCCTGATGGTGACTTGGCTCTGCCTCCAATGACAACAGTGATCCTATTCTGGAAGGGGATTCAGGCAGAACATATACTTCATTACCTGTTGATCAGCATTTTTTGTTGGTGCAGTAAGTCCTCTTTGGCTTATGAGAATCTCAGTGTCTTGCAATCTGTGGTGTGTCGTACTCAGTTTGCCTCTTTGCCCCCATAGTAGGGCAACCGGATGGATAGCAGCACAATTAATGTCCCAGAACAAGGTCCTGTGTTTGTGCTAGAAAAATATATAGACTGTGAAAGAAATGAAGGGTAACAGACTAGATGGGAGTTGATCAGAGTGCCTTTATTGGTAGCTGTTGATGAGTATAGAGGAGGATGTTGTCTGATCTCTGTATAAACTCTTATGAATTAGGCTGCCATGATATAACTTGTCTTGTCATGTCTTGTGCTAATCATGGAGTACGGGGACAGTCAAAGCTAGAGGTCACACCGGTACTTTGGACAATTTCATTATGTGGAAAGAAGAACCTGAAATCTGCAGTGAACAGAGGGTAAGTGCTGGAATATGGGCTGTTCTGCTGCACTGCACCTGCTAAGCTGTCCTTGCTCACAGCTCTGCTGTACAGCATTCCCCAACTCGTCCTTGCTCACAGGTCTTTGAGGGTGTTAAATTGATGCTTCTGTCTGAGCCTAGCAAGCAGGTTAACCAAAGCCATCATATTACTCAGACTGGCCGTTGCCTGAGCTTGTCTAAACTGCTGTTTATGGTGCACAATGGACTCCCAAGAGTAAGCTATTGATTGCATTCACAATAAGTGGCTTCTGCGAAGTCTCGCATCACTGCTCTGCAAGAAGGTTGTGTGATGCTAATTGCTCTGACTCAAGGGCAAAGCAAACTTTAATTTATAAATTCATTATTGCACTGTGGCTATGGCCTTTATTGGCTTCTCACAGGTAATTGTATTGCTGGAAACTCCTCTGATCAGGAACAAAATTATTTATAGGATTTAATAGCAACCAGTTTTAAAGAAATGGGAATCATTGTCAAAACCAGTGGAGCAAAAACTCTGCACACATTGGTAAGTGGACTAATTCATGCAAACTCCAAAAATACTAAACTCTGGGCACAGTATCCTGTAACAGCAATAACAGATGCAGCTATGGGTCCGGAGAGAAACAGATCAGATGCATACCTGGAAATAGGAAATAATGTCCTTTTTGGCAGAAGCTTCCTAGCCCTGTTGTGAACAGAGATCCATCCCCATTTAGAGAATCTACCTGCAGATGTTCCAGACATGCAAGGTTCATCCCTCTGTGCTAGTTCTCTGGTTGGAGCTTGGACCACTGAGACACTTCTGTATTGGAACATATGGAGGCCTCAATAACTTGATGAGTGTATTAGAACAATTGAGCAGCCTGGATTGCCATTGCAAAGTGCAATCGCACAGTTACGCTGCCACAGGCGCCCAGCCAAGTTCTTTGGAGTTTTAAATAAAATGCAATTGAGCTACCTGGGCTACACCAATACAGAAATAACAATAGCAAAGAGTTTCTGGTTCAGAGAGAGGAATACAGAATTTTGTTCTCCTTTAAAGACTTCAGTTGCCCTTATTTGTAAGATTTTAGGAATGCTTATTTAAGTACTCCTGCTCTAGTTGTTGCACAGTGCCACAGCTCCTTTATGGCTGACTTGAGGGGCTTGAGGAACCAGGACACCACTTCCTGCTGATGTCTGACATAATTTCTGAAAGAACTACACTTTCCAATGGAAAGCACTTTCATATCCTTTTGGCTAGAATTCATTTTATGATTCTATGATGTGAAAGTCACATCTAGAGTCCCTAATTAGGATTTAGGATCCCATTAGTCAAGCTGATCTAATGACAATGAGACATCTGATAATGATGAGACAGTGGAAAGGAAACATTTCTTATTAAATAGCTCATTTATGTTTTCCAAATGGTCAACAAACACTAATGAACAAATCCTCTCCAGGCCTCCTTCAGGGAAAATGACTATGGGAAAGGTGCTGAGTGTTATTATTTGTCCATTTCTTTCTGTGAGCACCAGAACTAACAGGTTGGCATTACGGCTGCTGTTGTACACGGTGCACACCACCTGAAACTTTCGCTGTGGTACTTGTGGAGAATCTTTACATGGAAATCTGTAATATTACAAGCAAAAAAAAAGCAGGAATCCCATCATGGTTAACAGCTTCTATGTCCTGCCTTATTGGAGAAGATTTTAGGTTTTTGGATAACACCTTATGGGAGATGCAGTGGGAGGAAGCCGAGGCTCTGAGGCGCTTCAGTGAGTGGAGGAGAGCACATGTGAGAGAATTTCCTTCTCGTTGGTTGGGTCGGAAAGAATGGAGTCTTACAGGGAAGCAATGGGGAAATGGATTTGGGAGAAATGAGGTGTGCTGTTAGCCTCTGTCAAGTGTAATCTGCAGCAGGCAATTAGCAGTGAGCTTGCTCATCGAGCACCAAATGAGGATGGATCTGGGTGAGGGCTCTGAATTCACTGCTAATTCTTGTGCTCGTTATTCTCTTGGGGAAGCCGAGCCTGTGCTCCGACATCCATTCTGGTCACGCCTCTTTCTGGCAGAGTGATTTTATTTTTCTCTTGTGAATATTCTTAAAAGATACAACTTGAGGTGAGGGAGGAGAGTTTGTTTTCCCAGGGAGCTGTTGCCTGTCCTTTCTGCCAAAGGTCTGTTGTGGTACCTTCATGAATTGCTGCATCTTCTCCCACCCACCGGACCTGAACTGCTGTCTGAGCATTGCTTCATCGCAGCTGGGGGGTGAACAGCAGCCCTGGCAAAAGAAGGTACCAGGTCAGTGCTGCCCTGAGAGACAAGGCAGACAGACCCGGGGAAAGTGCTAGAAATCAGAGGCTGAGAAATTGTGCTCTTCTTGTCCCAGGAATAAGCAACTGTACGGCAATCCATAAAAATAGCAATTGCAGGGAAAGGGCACAGTTGTCCCAAGGGTCTGCGGGACACGAACCCCAAGCTGTGGATCAAATCTAATATCTCTTGATACGTGGGAAATTGAGAATTGGCTTAAATGTTCCTCTCTTGGAGGATTTTAGAGACATTAAGGATCTTTGGAAATTCACATCCAGAACCAGACTGAACTTCAAGAATCATAGTTTAAGCGTATTTTGGTTAGAAAACAAACAAATTGCAGATGATGCAAGCTCCCTTTAATAGTGGTAATGTCCTGTAGTGGCCGATGGCCCCCTTCAAAACAGCGTTAGGGCCAGCCTGAATCTTGGCTCATCCCTTTCTCACTTTGAACCGTGAAGATCAGCTCTTTGCCCTTTAAACTAAGATCCGACTTGGTCTACAATAAATATATTAGTTACCTGGGGAAATGCTGGCAATTCTTAATTTTTTTCACAGCTGCTAATAAATCTGCCTTTCCACACAAATAGAAGCAAATTTCCTTTCCTTCTCTAATGAATCCCTGGAGGGAAGTGTGGATTCTGCATGTAAATGTGCTTTGCTCAGATTATTCATTTTTAAGTGTTGTTTTTTTCTCCCTCTCACTTATTGCTCAGTTCAGCAGCGTAAATACTTTGCCTGCTTCCCAACTCCGAACTCTTCCCTAGCAAGTCTGTCTCTGTGTGAAATTACCAGTCGAGCACAGGGTGCCCCCAGGTCTTTAAAAGCTGAGCAAATAGCCCAGTTAAAAACAGTCGGCAAGCATCCGAGCAGAGATCAGCCCTGTGCCCTGCTTGTCTGAGGATCCCAGCTATAAAAAGTCTTGCTGTCGGCTTTCACTGTGGCAATGGACATATCTGCTCCCACCACGGTCGCTAACCCGTGTTCAGCCTTATTCAGCCCCATTCTCGTCTTGCAGGCATCCCTGGGGTGTAAGGTAGGGGCAAACCACATGGGGACTTCAGGCACCTCCTTGTCCCTTATGGAAAGCAGCCCTGGCTGGTGAGTCAGCTTGCTGAGGAAGATAGCGAGGAGTATCTTGTGCTGTGACTCGAGCCATTTCCGATGTGGTTGTGTTTGAGATGTGGAAGGTTTCTTCTGTCTGCCTAGTGCTCAGGTGGCCCTTGCAAGAGGTCCGGGCGTGACACTGTCCTTTCTCTGCTTGCAACCCTTTACCTATAGTGAAACCCAGGGATGGAGAAGGGGTCGCGGAGAGGAGGGTCTCCATGCTGGTGTCTGGGGGCGTTGGTGAGATCTGGGGAAAATCACCAGGAATATGTAGGATCTTTTTTATGTGTTTTCAGAAATAACTGTGTGTCTTTAAACTTGCTCATTTTGTGGCTATGTTCTGCTCTGTTTTTGTGGACTTTTATGATCAGTGGAATGAGATTGGGAAAGGACTGATGACACTACTCCATAGGAGGAATGTAGTGTTTGATTCTTATGTGTTTTTGTATGTAACTCCTCTAATTATGCCATAGCTTTCTACTGCTTGCTAAATGTGGCTTTCACACTGGAGGCTTTTAGCTGATTTTATGATCTTTCAAACATGTTTAGTCAAATTTTATGAACGGTCTAGACTTTGTTCTTTCTGGGAACAATAAGGTATTGGAGATGATGTTATGTGGGAAAGAGCAATGAAGACCATGTGCTGCAAGCTGGTTTAAACCCATTGCTTAAACCTGAATGTCCATTAGTGGTCACCCAAGTGAACCATGAAGCTCTTCCTGGGATCAGCTTTGGGTTGATGTTAGGTCTTCACTGTCACTGCCTAATGTGGAAGTTCATACATTCGCTACCAGAAACTCAGGTCTGAGGATGGAATGAATAGATATTGCTTGATGTTTTTAAAAACACAGTCATTGGGGACATACTCTTGTCTTGGCTAAACTGATATACTTCCAGGGCAAATCTACTAACCTCACTATAGTTGCTCCACATTTCCATTTTAAAATACATATGATAAATATTAAACTAGAATAGTGACATTTTTAAGGGAAGTTGCTCTAAGGTTTTATGACAAAATCACACATTCTGTCTCAGATCCAGAAATCATTTGCTATGCACTTAACGGGTAACTTCCCTCAAAGTAGATAGCAGTTTTATCATTAGATAAATCAGTCCTGTATGATTATATATGCTCCTGTAAGACACTAATCAGATGATTGCGTGTAAAATTACAAGCCAGAAATACTAGCCATGTTTTTTTTCTTGCTTGCAGTAATTATTAAACACTTAATGAGAGAACTACAGCATGTCAGATGCTGTGCAGTGGCCAGGTATTTGTTGGGTACCTTGTATTTGCACACCCAGCGCACACTGTTATGTGTTATCCACCCTGAGGAGCAAACTTGGTGGTAATATGTGCTATTAATTCTGGGACAGTGATTCAAGTCCACCTCCAGTGATGTGTCAAGGAACTGAGATCTGAGTCTGATCTTGGCATCTGCCTTCTTCAGTAATTTGAAAAGCTGCATCCTCAAACATGAACGTTCATGAATATATTTTAGGCTGTTGGATCCCAGGCACTGATCTCTTATTACAGGAGTGAATTATTTCTTTCACTTGTGTCCGATGGAAATGCTGGATTTATTTATGCCTTCATTTATGCCATTAACAAGGTACAATTTTTTACTAATAGGCACTAACAGGTACTTGATCAAACAAATTAAGATCTTTAAGGTCTAATATAGCTATAATTGCCAAATGTTGTGGTTTACCCCAGCCGACAACTAAGCCCCATCCAGCTGCTCGCTCACTCCCCCCGCAGCAGGATGGGGAAGAGAATTGGAAGAGTCAAAGTGAGAAGACTCGTGGGTTGAGATAAAAACAGTTCAACAGGTAAAGCAAAAGCCGCCCATGCAAGCAAAGCAAAACAAGGAATTCATTCACTGCTTCCCATGGGCAGGCAGGTGTTCAGCCATCTCCAGGAAAGCAGGGCTCCATCACACCTAATGGTGACTTGGGAAGACAAATGCCATCACTCCAAACGTCCCCCCCTTCCTTCCTTCTTCCCCCAGCTTTATATGCTGAGCATGACGTCATATGGTGTGGGATATCCCTTGGGTCAGTTGGGGTCATCTGTCCCAGCTGTGTCCCCTCCCAGCTTCTTGTGCTCCCCAGCCTGCTCGCTGGTGGGGTGGGGTGAGAGGCAGAAAAGGCCTTGACTGTGTGTAAGCACTGCTCAGCAGTAACAAAAACGTCCCTGTGTTATCAACACTGTTTCCAGCACAAATCCAAAACACAGCCCCATACCAGCTACTATACGGGAAATTAACTCCACCCCAGCCAAAACCAGCACACCAAATAATGCAGTTCTGGACAGCGATGGAGAGAAGGAAGCAGAAACACTGTGTCTCCTTCCAGTACCAAAGTGTTCCTCTGGAGGGAGAGAGCAGCAGCCCAGGAATGGTTGTGCTCACTCTGCCCTGAGCCTCTGAGAGGTTTAAAACTGGATCTCACATCTGACCTAGTTTTGCAATGGGGGGAAGCAAAAGCCCAACTATGGATAGTACCAGACTCTGGAAGTTATCAGATTATAGCCAAGTCATGTTCCTTGACTAATCTTTCTGAAATGTGGCAATGCCTTCTGGCTTCAGACTTCTTTTCATTATGTTTCTTTGAAAGTCCATCCTCTGCCTGTGGATGGAACCCCCTAGAGACAACTTGGTGATATCTTCATTTAGCTAAAGGTTGAAGAATTATTCCTTATTGTAAAAAATTGATGATTATTGCCAAGGAGTCCCAGCAAATGTTGCAGAACTTTATAAGAAACATCCCATTTTCTTGAGTTCAACAGCTTCTGTATAAACAAGTCCTCGTGGATGGCATGCTACTTCATTAGTGCAGGATGAATCGTTCCAGCAGCACCTTCCCCATGCCATATGCTTCCCTAATGCGCTGGCCCTGATAACGTGCCGACAAACAGCAGGTGCCACTGGACGGAAAGTGAGATATTTACAAAGCTTTTTCCCACCAGCTGGACACATGCACATTTGAGTCATTAAATGGCTTTTGCAGGGTGGTTTTCTGAACTGCAAAATGGTTCAGATGGGAGTTTGTGGTACCATCTGGGGTAAGAGATGAGCAGGTTTTGGTTTCTTTCATTTAAGTCCCTCCTAATCCTTTGCTTAGAAATAATTGCAGTGGCCATTCTGACTATACAGAAGTGCAACTATTAAGTGTTCCCAGATGGCAGTGGTCCCTCACTGGGGGACTGCCACCACTTGGGGTGAGCAGTTTTTTCAGAAAAAGTAGCATCTCCTTTGTCATCTGCTCTAACAGAGTCAAAGGTTCTGAAGTGCTTCAGCCTGACTCGTACATTTCTACTGTCTGACCTAGGTTAGCAAATGCTGAAGATACTGTCTAGTTTTACACAAACAACACAACCAGCCCCCTTGAGAGATGAAGATTGTTCGTACACGACTCGGAACCAGCTGAACTGTAAGCCTTCAAAGTGCTGGAGGTTATGTGGGTGTGGAAAACACTCAGCCATCGTTGACACTTAGCTGCTCAAAATTGCCCAAAGGTGCACACAGAGGAAGGAAATACATGTTGGAGGTGTGCATGTAAGCCTGGTTGCTAGAAGGAAAGTAACATATAGCAAAGAATTCAATCTGTTGCTAATATTTGGTGCATATGTCTTGCATATATCTAACCCCAAGATATCACGATGATGGGCACATCAGACTGAGAGACAAGTACACGTGGGAAGGTGGGCTGGTGTTGAGGATGGAGTTTTATTAGTTTATTTTCTCTTTAAATGAAACGGTGTTGGGCTGTATGTAACCTACTTTTACGAGGGTTAGTTAGCCCGGCAAGGCGTAGGCATTAAAGTCATTCAGTGCCCTTTGTATCCAAGCAGAGGAAGGCTATTGTGTCTGCTAACGGCTGTGGCTGAGATGCAGTGGCTTGCTTCCTTAGTCGTTTACAGCGCTCATTCATCAACCCTACTAAGGTGAAGTTAAAGAATAGAGTTTATAAGTCATTTAATTCAAAAAGAGTCAGGAAGTGCATTAATGAGTCTATCATAATGGATGCTTTTATAATGCGGACAAAACATGGTTTAATATTAATCATGAAAGGAAAGAAATCAAAGGCCAGATATCAACAATTTTGATTGTACAAATAGGCTTTCTTAGAAGACTTTTTATGTGAGCTCCATAGCCCATGAGCCTGCAGGGAGGGCTGGGGAGGACATGCTTTGTCCCAAGGTGGCACCTTGTGAAGGTGTTTGTCTTGGTGGAGAAGAGCTTGGGATGCATCTGCAGATAAGGAAGAAAATCCGTGAAATTTAGTGGCTCTTTGGTTTACGTGAGAAACTGCTCAGAAAGAAAAGGTGGCTTCTTAGTTTGAAGGAGTGTCTGAGGCCAGTATTTAAAAGAAGTAGAGGGGTGTGTGGACTACACTTTCATAATACATAATAGGCAGGAATAGAAAGTAGATGTTGTTTCTTTTTGGTCACTCAAATCCTCCCTAGTCATTTTAAGAGACGTGAGGTTAAAAATGCATTGGATAATGTTGCTGTCAACACTTATGCATTGTTGGGTCTGATATAGGAAGTGGCAGTTGTGCTACACGACTGTTTCTCCTGTGTGGAAAAACTGCAGCTAGCTGTTAGTAATGCTGCTAGAAATTTATTCCTGGTGGAAGGAATTGTCTGCTAGGAATGGGTCCAAATAACTGGGATAACTGGAAGAGGAGACAGCTCTAGGAGCTACTAGAAAAAATATCCTTAGATGGGCAGAAATGTTGACCCTATCTTAAATTGATTGAAATATGGAATCTGAAATTGTAAGCAACATATTTTTATTTTTTTTTCCTCTGGTTTTCTGGATGACAGTTTTCCCATATTATGGAATATCGCTACCTTTGCTGGGCAGTGTATCCTCAGCTATCCAAATAAACACTGCTGTCCAGGTTTGGGATGCCAGAGAAACATTAACTGGGCAGGCGAGACAATATTATTGCACCTCATTGGCATTTAAGAAATCACTGACAACTGTTGCAGGAAACCTGAGCTTGCCAGGTACGTGGTGTAACCTCATGTAACGTCCGGTGATCTCAGTGCATTTGAGACGCTGCCTGCTCCTCTTGCCTCCCTGCGTGCTCCTAGGGAGTTCAGATAATGGGGAGGGGAAAAAAAAGCCCTGAAGCAATCTGGTTTCTCTGACTCTAGGATGTATTGCACAAGTAGAAATCCTCCACTCAAGACTTTTATTTTTTCATGGCCAAGTAGATATTCCTATGTGTGTATATATACACATACAAAATGTGAATCTCCCTCTTTTGGTTCTTGACTTTGAGCCTTCTGTTCTTTGAACTGTTTTCACTTCTCATCCACCTTTTACATGTGCAGCAATTCAGTGCATTCCTGTCAGGGTGTGTGGCACCATCTCACTTTTTGTGTGATGCTGTTAATATATAGCTGGGAAAAATCACATAATAAAAGACCTTGGACTTGACCAGCAAGTCAGTGTTGCTGGAGATCTGCCTGCAGCGAAAAGCAGGCAAGTGTGTTACGTGGTGCCTAGAACCTGCAGCACCCAGAGATGTTAAATTATAATGTCAAGTGTTTTATGCTGGGTTTTTTTTGTTTTGTTTGTTTTGGTTTTTTGTTTTGATTTTTTTGTTGTGTTGTTTTAAGAGATAATTTTAAGCTGGGTACCAGCAGCAGAAAGACAGAAGTCCTGGCCTGCCTTTTGTGTCATGGGGAGGTTAGGCCAAACTGCAAAACTTAACCCATGTTCAGAGGGTTGACAGAGCAGCAGCAACACGAGGGCTGCAGGTTTTCTCTATATGGGCAGCTAGACATCTCCCCAGCAGAGCCCAGCTTTCTCCACAGCCCCCTGTGCATTAGAGCCAGGAGCCAGTGCAAACAGAGTTAATGGAAGAAAGGGAGATTGTTGCCGAGTTCTGGATTGGGTCTATTTCCAGAAAAGACCTTTTGGCATCAGGCATTTCATCCAAGAGCTCGAGTTTGCTGGTCTGTGACGAGCTTAATAACTCACTTCTGCCATTTAACTTAACTCGGTTTTATCTCCAACTTGTGCTGTGGACTTGTGCCCATTTGTAACTGGTTACATCAACATTCCGTAACCTATTCTAAGCTGAACTGGCATAAAATCCTGTGTGCAGAGAGTTGGGCCAGTTTGACGAGGCTTACATCATATCACATCTCTGTAAGCGCTTTACGTCCATATGGACATCTCCATATGTGCATAAAGAACAGTGTGTGTGTCCCCAGGTTGCATGCACATGGTCTCTGTCCTGTCGTCCTCAGCAGTGGGAGGTGATGCTTCAGCCCTGTTCCCAGACCTTTCTTAAACCCTCACTGGGCAGGAGGGCTTCTGGCATCTCTAGATCTCTGTTTCTGGAGTCCTCGCCTGCCACCAACTCGATTGTCTGTCTCCAGCTTACTTATTGACCTTTGTAATTGGCTTTTTGCTAATTTGTTTGGTTATCTCTTGGAATATAATGAATGAGAAAGATGAAGGTGACTTGGCATAATTATTCTCTGGTGGGTTAATGGGGTCCTTCAACAAGCACAGAGTGATTATAAACATTAAGTCCAATTAGGAACATGGATAACAGTTCTGGGGAGAGATACACTTCTATATTTTCTGAACTGTGATCGATTCCCTCCCTTGCAGAGCGCAGTGTGTTTAGCTTTTCTGTATTTGTGCACCTCCCAGGAGGGAAAACTGCCCATAAATACTGGGCAATGTCCCCAGTACTGTAACAAAAAGGGTGCGTTTTGACTTCTTCAACCACTAGCCCTGTGGATTGCAATAGGATCCTTCAGGAGGAGGGGGAGAAATATATCAACCTCTAGGGAAGTGAAATGGAAAAAATAAAATAAAAATAATAAGGAACAGAGAAATTGCAAGGCTGAAAGAAGCAAAGGCATTAATAATGAAGGGCTCTGGAAGGGATATGTAACAAGCAGCTGATTCACGAGCTCAGGAGGCTGAAACTTACTCTGAAGCCCCCAGCTCAGGCAATCAAGGTCGGGTCTAGCAGGTCAAGGGTAAGGTGGTAGCATGGGGTTTGGCTGGAGAGGTTTTGGAGAAGGCACAGTGCATGAAGAACAGGGTCAGAATTGTCTCTTAAATGCCGTTGAAATGTTACAGGGTTTATTAGTCACCTAGACTGCAGGAATGGCATGGGTTCTGAGCCATATAGTCTATGTGGGTTTACTGGGGAGCTCTAGAGTGAGGAGATGGAGTCACCAGGAAAAGCCACACCATGCACAGAGGTGAGGGCAGAAGGTGGCTCCAGCTGTGTTCCTGTGATAGCAGATTGGAGTGCTTTGCTTTATAGTCTAGTTATTGTAGCATTTTATAGGAAACCTCAATGCAGCATACAGAAGATTGGACTTCTCAGACTCTGAAAATCTGCAAGTCACTTTGGCTTTTTTTGCTGTATTGGCCCCAGCCATAAAATCGTGCTGACTGCCATGTGTTGCTGGCTTATAAAGTGCTTGGACGTCTAAGGGCAAAAAACCCTAGACAGGAATATACTGAAAAATCTCCTCTGTACTTTATTTGCAGTGTTTACCAAGAAATGGGCTATGAAAGTGATTATGTACTTCAGATGATGGAGCCTGTTATTGATGCAAAGGATTCACTGTCAGACATAAAATATTGCAAAAAGTATAAATCTAAGTACCATGGGAGTCTTTGATGTAAATGAGATGAAAAGGGCAGGAATGGGAAATACACAGGGTCATATTCTGATAGTTTTGCACAAAGCAGATGCTGCTGACAGTAAGTGAGGCAAGACAGAGCTGTAAGATGGCAACTGATTTGCCTGCCAGGTATTTGCTACCAAGAAAAATACTCTTTTCTATGCCTGGCTGACCATGCTGAGGACATGGCTCCAGTGGCTTGGTTAAATACTCCCCTGCATAGTTGGCTCATGTCATTTGTGCAGCAAGGAGTGATAAAGTGCTGGGAGCGATGATGAGTCTGCTCAAGGCCACGATCATAAAATTTGCTAAGTAAACAGTTAAACTTAACAGTCTGCATGAAGAGTGGTCCCAAGTTGGGCTTTGGGAGGTGACCCAAGAGGCAGCGGGTCATTTTGGCTGGGAAAATGCCAAGTTCTTAAGTAGTCTGTGAGAAATACACTCATGGGGCAAGGCCTTTTGCAAAAATAAGCCTGGGCTCCAAAGAAAATGACTGCGTGGTAGTGCGCCTAAAGCAGAGGCTGAGGCTGGGATCTGCCTGCCAGCTGCCTGCGGGGAGAAGGCACGAGGCAAGGTGGAGAGCTCGTGCCAAACCCCTTTCTGGTTTTCTTTGGGAAGGGTGGACGTGCTGACCATGTTGTTGCAAAGAAGGGGCTGAATCCTGAGTAGGAAAGGGAATGAGGAGAGGGTCTGTAGGCGTAGAGGAGCTGGTGTGGACAGGCTGTGGTCCGTAATCTAGGCTGGAGGTGAGCTGCCGCATGCAGCTCCAAGGTAGATGAGCATTGAAAGGTTGTGCTGCTCTAAGACAGCCCCAACAGGAATACTCTGTGACATGATTTTAAAGGTTGAAGATGTACAAAGATGAAAAGTGTCCCCAGGGCAGGTGAGGAAGGGGCACGAATTCTCAGCTTTCACGCTGAGAAGAATTTAATAGCAGTGTAAGTCTCTGTGGTCAGGGCTCTTCTGTCTGCTGTGGGATTGACTTAGAGCAGTGATGCAGGAAGCTGTTGAAGAGCAGAAACAACCTAGTTAAATCTGAGCTACAAATTGGAGCAAAACAGACACCTGAAAAGTCACTTAAAGACAAAGGAAGAGCAAGACAAGAAGTAGAAAGCAGAAAGGGTAGAAAGCAACACGTAGGTAGAAGGTGGGAATTAAAGCAAAATGCTCAAGAAATGTCGCTTGTCAGGCTCTGTCCCTGTAAGATATTTTTGCTTAGCTTGCTCACTGAAACCTCACTGCTACAGTGAAAATGAAACTCCCTCTCTATCAGTCCCTCCTGTAATTAGACAATTTGAAAGAATTCACCTGAAATCCCCAAACTACTTTGTGTTGTACTCAGCCTGCTCTCCTCCTTGACTGGTAGCACCTCAGAAGGATTTCGGGAGTTGGCCAGTTTTGCCGTGAGTTGTCTCTGATTCATATTTAATCAGAGCTTGGACAGAAGACACTGGGTCCGAGCCCAAACCACTAACACTCAGTTGAAGATTATAGTTCAGAAGGCTGTGCTTAATCAGAGCTTGGGTACAGGTGGCTGTATTTTTGCCAGTCTCTGGACTATTTATCTTTTATTAGTTGTCTTTGGTCTCAATGCCCTGTACCTAACTTGTTCTGCAGGAACGCAAATACGGAGATATCCTCTCCCCCTGAAATGTTTTGGGTTAATGCAAGTCACCCCTGTTTTCCCTTTAATTTCCTGCATTCCTTTGCAGCGCTGATGCCCTGATTGATGCCCGTGCTGCTTCGTCTATCTCAGCCCAGGAATGGCACATGTCGGCTGAAACTGCTCTTTCCGTGTCCTGGCTGTGGAAGTGGAGTGTCCCGCAGCCGAGAGAAGCTCTGGGTCTGCACAGGCTCCTCCAGCAGTGTTACCCTCTGCACCGCTGGGTGGTGGCTGGACTATTTCCTTAGGGATAGCTATTTAACTCCATGTCCACATGGGGTGTCTACAGTCTGAAATGAAGAGGTCTGGCTGTGTCCTATTTTTGGATCCTTGTGTGGTACAGGAAAGGGAGGAAGCTTTTATTCCCTGGGGAAAACCTATTCACTAATTTCAGATGTGATTCATTTTCCGACATGATAAATATTCTATGGGATTTATACTGTAATCACAGAGCTGAGAAGATACCTGGGATCTGGTCCAATGTCACATTTTATCTTTGCATACTATCTCCACATTGTCTGGGAACGCTCACTCAAGGAGCTATTTTGAGAGAGAGAGACTGCAGCTGCCAGTGCCCAGGGCCGTGCAGCGCTGTGCCCAGGCTGCTGCTTTCCTGGAACCTGCAGCCTGTATCACATCACAGTTGGTTAGAGAGAAGGTTTAATTTGAGCTTGCGGTGAGCTAGTTCTGTACTGTCTGGAGTTTTGCTTATGTCATGAGTTATGAGACCATTCATCCCCCACTCTTCAAAGTGCCACCAAAGTATCTTTCATCCTTTTCTATTCTTCATCCGGCAAGTCTTAAACTGGCATTTTTTTTGGTGCACGCCACTTCCTGGGCTGGTTTGATTCCTTGGATCTTGGTGATGTTGCATCAGGGCACAGAATAGCAACTGTGTTCACGGTAACCAAAATAAAAGTGACACAGGCTGTTAATCAAGAGAAGTCAACTGGGGTCAGAGAAGCGTTTCCAGCCATTTTGCATAAGCAAGATATGAGGTTTAAATCTTGCTGCTAAACAAGATTAAATGCACCTCTGGCCTCTTCCACCACAGGAATTCTGACATTCCTGCGTGAAAATGCCAAATGTTTTTTTCTCGCCTTAACCTTGTGAAGTGTGGCAGCCAAAGTCATCGGCCAGAAAGTGCTTGATTCATTTTGTCCAGGGTCCAAACACACGCGGCAGCCTCGACTTATCCTGTGTAGTTTCAGCATCTGAAACTCCTGCTTTGTATCTAGTCAAGGAAGGGAGAGACAAGCACTTCCAGAGGACACTTCAATCACCCTAAGATTTAATTTTTCCCTGGTCAGCCCTGGCTTTCCTGACGTGAGTCCCAGTGACTGTGGTCCAAAGCTACGTGCTGTAGTTTGGATCTTGGAGCTGAGCAGGATGAACGCAGACCTACCTGTGGTGCTCAGCAGCCCCTGCGCAGCATACAGGTGGAAACCAGAACTGAGGTGTATTAGCTGGAAGAGTAGCTTAAGATATTTTAGCTGGTCTAGAACTGGAGTTTCAGCCTGGGATATCACATCCCTTAAGGCAGAAAATCAAGAGGAAAAATATTGAAAGAAATGAAAAAGAATATATAGATTTTTAACATGTTATATATCATTGTCTCATGCAGTCAGAAATGTGCGTTTGTCATGCGCATCCACCCAATTGAAGGTGAATGCTCTGTAGGCTCTTTGGCATTGCAAGTTGGATTTTGAAAATGGGGAGTTATGTCTGCCTGAGGTTGTGCCTTGGTGGCAAATTACCAACAGGATCTGTGCAGTGGTAGGGACCTGTGCTGTGTGAGAGAGTGAGTGGCTGTGTGTAAAACATATAGGGGAATTAAGTGCTTTCCTAGACGATGTTACAGAGAAGTGTCAAAGGCACAGAGCTGGTAGGAAATGCTGTTGGATTTTACATGGAGGACAGGGAAAAATATGTCAGTGGGAGACAAATATCAGTGCAATTTACTGACTCAGCTGTACAGCTCATGGGAGAGTATTGTTATCTAAAAAAAAATTAAAATAAATAGATAATGTTTTAGACAATCTCTACTGAGCAATGGCTGCAGAGGCTTTGGTCTGTTCCTTCAGTGCAGGGGGAGACTGGTTTTTCCATCACTGTTTTTTTGGGGAAGCAAGGAAAGAGGAGGCTGGCTGTAAGGCAGGTCACCAAGGGATGACCAGCCAGAATGGCTTAGGGAAAACACCAAAAGCAGCAAAACCTTCCAAGCCTACATCTTCTGGAGTCACAGTGATAAAACACTGCTTTGAGCTGTAGGGACGGTCAGAAGTATGTGGGTCACATGCCCAAAACTGTCCCGTTTCTTCCTAGAGGGGTATCTTGCAATGTGGCGCTTAGAGCCATTAGATTGGACCAGGGTAGAAGTTCACTGGATGTGTCTTTGTACCTCTCTTCAGTGCTACCAAAGCATCACACATCAGCACGTGTTTCTGAGCAGAGCCATTCAAATCTCTCTCTCCCCTCCTCCAGCATTTCCCTTGGCACTTCTGCTACTGATCACGGCTATATCTTGTTTGACCAAGTCGTTCCTTGTCTGCTTTCTTTAGCTCTCTTCTCTTAGCCAAGTCATAAATCTGGATTTGTAGCTGATATTGTTCCCAGGGAAGCAGACAGGGAAAGTGCAGACAGAAGGTTATGACTTCCCTGAGGGATGCGGTTGAGAGGAAGAATTGGCCTATCAAGTGGAATAGATGCAAAGTAGTAGTCTGAAAATAATGGACAAGTGAACCGATTTGGAAGGAAATCACCCCTGTTTTAAGTACTGTCTTCATGGGAAAGCCTTTTAATCTCTGCATTTCCCCCCTCTGAGATCTCAGGCTGTTTTGGGGATTTGAATCTATCAGCTATTTCATCATTTGTATTGTTTGTTTTTTCTGAGATCTTTTTCTTTTACCAAGTTGTTTGTGAGATTGATTTACAAAAAGTGAGTCCCCAGGGGGCTGTCCCCACCTGGGAGCTAAGTGGCTGCACAAACAGGTCAGAGTGCTCTCGGAAATCCCACAGAGCCAGTGCAATGGCTTGTGAAAAACAAAAGCAAGCAGCATGAATTTCTCATGCACCATCTGGGTTTGGCTTGTTTGGGATCAGGGATACTATTTAGCTCCTGTTTGCTGCGGTGTTGGAGAGGAGCAGCCTTAGGGGTCAGTGGGGTAGCATTGCTATTTCCAACTGCTGCAACCTGCTCTAGGGTTATCCCTGCCTCACTCTGGGTGTTTGTTTTAGACAAAGGCTAGGTAAGGGAGCTCTGGAGGGGAAATAAGGGAGTTCAATCACAGTAGGAGGCTGTTTGCATGCTTTTTAACAAATATTGAAAAAACTTTCCAGCGTAGCTTATTGCAAGATAATTCCATGTTGCATTTGGCTTTTCATTTGCGTGCACGAATGTATCGTGTTCAATAGCGAAGGATCTCTAGGCATGGGGAGTATCTTGATCGGTCATTACAAGGGAGCCTGGGAGAACTTCATCTCTCGCCGTGCCACAATGTCCTTTGTCACCGCAAGCAAGTCACAAGTCACAAGCAGCAAGTGCTGCCCTTCCCCACCTGGGCACGCACCGGCTTCCTTTCTCCTCCTCTCTGATTATGAATTCCCTTAGGGCAGCCGCTGTCCCCATCTCAGTCTAATTGAGCAGTGCCTGAACACAATGATGCCTCACGACTCTATTGTTATACAAGTGCCCATAATAACTGCTTTTATGCACATTATTGGACTCCTATCATCTGTTTGGGATAGATAAACTGTAGATCAGTGAGACTGTCTTAGCTAAGATCATATATTGAGCACGCAGTAAAGCCATGATTAGCACGGACCGGTTCTGCTGTGTACCCTGTACAGTAACTACTGTATCTTCCACTGCAGGAATAAAATAGTTGGAGGAAGAGGATAGTTAAATCTGCTTTACGAATCCTTCAAAATCTTTGGGCTTGATGCTATTTACTAAAAGGATCTTTTGACACTTCTTGCAGCTGTAGAAACATTTATGCGCTGTACGGGGCTGTGCTGTCAGCAGCAGAGGAGTCTGAGTCTATGAAATGAAACCTGGCAGCAACTTTAAAGACTATTTAGCATTCAAGATCGCAGGGAACAGCCATTGCAAACAGCCTCTGACCTAGTGTCCCAAAGGAGCAGAGAGAGGAGTCCCAAACCTCTCTTCTGGGGAGTGGGCTTTGAAACTTTCCTCCCTGCACATGGTGGGCATGTGCTAAAGAAATCTATCCTGCAGCTTGATGAAGAATTTAATAGATTTTATGCATAGACTAGACTTACCACAGACATAAACAAATGCATCTCCTTTAGCTCTAGTTGCACTGAGTGATGTCTTTGTCCCTTCTCCTTTAAATAAATGTGAATCATGATTCATGGTCCTCAAGCAGCAAGCTGGGCTCTGGTGTGGCTGCAGGGATTTCTTCCATTGCCACTCCACAGTAGGTGACAGACTCTTCCCTGGAAAAGACCTGCAAACCCTGTTTCCTTAAAACTCTAGAGCCTCAGAAATGTTGGAGATGGGAAATTGTTACGCTTCAGCAGCTGAGAAGTTGAAGTAGTCTCTGGGTATATGCAAAAAGCAATCAATGCAAATTCAGAAATCTAAGCTGGCAAACTCTTACGGAGTTGCAGATCAAACCCATTACCGGAGGGTTGTTTATTAGCTATTGCATTTTGGTAGTTGTTATCATCATATATTAAAGCCTTTGGTTAATTCCAATTTACCCCCCCACAAACTGGGAACACTTGATGCATTAAGGTCTGATCTAGTGGTAAACAACAGCTGTACAGAATTTAGATGGAAAATGCATCGATGTTAGGCAAAGCACTTGTGTAGGCTAGGAGCCCCAGGGAGAGAGGAGATTCAGCAACCCTTCGTACCCTGCAGTGGGGACGAGCACCAAGCCTCGCTATCAGCCACTGCAAGCTACCGGCTGCTCATCTCATCTTGATTTCAAGGAGGAAAAGCTTTTCTCGTACAAACAGGTTGTTTGCAAACTGTGGACTCTAAGTGGTCTCTGACATCCCAGTAAGGGGGCTGCAAATCTGCCTGGTGCTTACAGCAAGTTGTGACCTGTGACAAGTTCTGAGGGTAGCTCTCAGGTCAAAAGTATTTGGGAAATCATTGCCCTCCGTGTTTATGTAAGAGCCACAATCAATTCAGTACTATGGGTGAGGCTGGACTAATCCAGAGTGCAATATCTAGTAGTTTTCATGACTTTATGGTATGTTGGCAAACCCATGGGAGCAATTGCTTTTGCCCAAAAATTTATATGATGAGTTTTGCTTTGTTGTAGTGAATTACCCATGAGCGATTTAAAATCTGATGACACTTGTATATAATTCAAAGTAGTTCTGACATTTGTATATAATTTAAAGTAGTTCACAAAATAATTTCTGGTTTGTAAATCGGAGCGAACAGTGCGGGAGCACATATGCAAAACCTGAGCTTGGATCCCCGTTGGTTAGCGCTGGCTGGCATTGCAGAGACAGCCTGCTCTTTGTGCAGTTTGGAGTGTGCCCAGTTTAAACTTTTCACAGCAAAAAGAGTTTTCTAGAGCAGCTTTAAAATGAATGTCAAAAGATCCTTAGCTGATATGCAAATAAAGGAATTCTCTCTCATAGGAAAGAATTTTCCTACTGAAGAATTGAAACTTGTTTTGCCACTTAGAACAGTCACATCTCCAAAACCTGCATGTGTTATTTGGCAAATGCTGTCCAAATCTGACAACCTTGGCAATCTGTTGCTTTGAAATTCTCTATTTTATAAGATGGCATTTGCAGAGTTGCTGTTGAAATCCCAGCTGAAGGAAGTAACAGTCTCATCATTCCACTGCCCAATAAAACATATCAATGAAAGGAGGAAAACAGCTGGCAGACTGAGTTGAAATCTGCTTACAGCCAGGCTCCTGAGCCCATCCTCCCTGCCTCCTAAGAAGCTTTTCAAAGTATGAGGGATTTTGAATGGGGTTGGCTGGGAACTGGGAACGTGATCTTTGGATCTGCCTAGTGAACCCTTTCATGGCAACTTTGTCCCAGCTGGCGGGGACATCCGTGTGATGATGGTGGCCATGCAAGCTGCAGTGAGTTATATCCAGAGCTGTAGGACCAGAGCATCAGCAGAGTCTGCATATTCAGCAGCCTCAGCTAAGAATGGCCTTTACTGCCTCTTTTCCAGCATTGGAGTCCTTTGAGAGCCTGTGGCAGAAGGAGAGCGGGACGGTGTCACGCTGCAGAAAGCTGGTGTGCGTTTCTAAGCAGTTTGTCTCTGGACTAGTTTGTGACCCTCCTGCTCTTCACAGCCATACGATATCAGCAGTATCTGCTCTGCTGAGAGCTGGGGTGAGATTCATCCCATCTAATCCAGCCGTGTAAAGCCAGATTGGCATGTAAACGGGACAGCTGGGGTACTCTGGAGCAAGTGAAGAGAGGCTGGCTCCTCTCTCTCTCTCTGGATATCTAACTCAGGGTTGGGTGACTTGCCTGCGTGACACACTGGAGGACCAGTGCAGACTGGGGACTCATTTTGAGGTGGCAGGAAAAATGCTAGAAATGATAACCTTATAAATGTGGTCATTGCCTCAGAGCTGTTTGGTATATTGGTAGCTAACGCTCCTGAAAGACCACCAGACATCAGCAATGAGACCACTGTCTCCTGTTCCTGCTATCCCCATGAATACTCTTCTAGTGACCAAGTGATGTGTACTGATTAACATGCGCTTGCTCTTTGCAGTCTTAATTTCTTTACAGACCAGGCAAAGGCTTAAGTCCCTGGGTTCGTTTCTGAACTGAGTGCTGGACCCAGCACAGGTGAACGTCAATGCCAGGCTCTCATCCAAAGGCTTCCCCTGCACACAGCAGTGTTTCTGTCAAAGCAGACTTCAGCACTGTGAGACCTCGCTGGCTTGTGGTTTACTCTCCTGTTTGGTCCCTTGTGCTGGTTCTGCAACCCCATAATGAAAACCAGCCCTCTGAAGTCCCCCATTGCTTGGTGCAAGCGTTCATGGCGATGGAGAACATTTTGTGGGGGAATGCAAGTCTGTGTTGGGAAAGATTTCACTGCCATTTACAGTAGTCCAAAACCTGGTATCAGCTGTAGAAGAAACTATTGGTAAAGAAATTCTGCAGGCACCCTCTGCTTATCTTACTCTCGACTGCTGTATCCCACTGCTCTGACTGTGGCTGCTCAAAGTCAGCATCAGTAGAAATCCTGACTCCATTATATCTGCCTGCCGCTGCTGCACAGCTATTTATCTCCCCACAGCTGTTACTGAGGTTTAAGAACTTAGTTTGTTTAGTCCCTGAGTCTGCCCTCGGCTGTGACGATGTCAAGGATCTTTCTGCAGCTTGTAAGGTTGCCCATTCATATAAATGCATCTGAATTGTTTCCATGGGAACGGGGCGCTCAGCTTGCTCCACACTGGGAAATATGATTTGCATTTATGAATAAATATGAAACTTTGCTACCTCGAAGAACCTGGGCTGGAAAAGGAGCGACTGCTGGCTTAGAAACAGCGTGTGAGGGACAAGTGCAAGACCTGTGTCAGTGCAGCCAGCAGAAAGGCCAATGTTTGGGTGAGAAAAGGCTCAGATCTGAGCTCGGTCCAAGCCCTTGGGTGTAACATGTTGGAGCTGGACTCCTGATGATTGGGAAGATTTGGACTTTTCATTTTCTGACCGTGAGATTCAGCACGTTGACACAGTTCTTATTGTCACTGCAGTGTTAGCTGGTGTGATGTGTTGTAAAAGGCTGGTCTTCCGTGTTGAGGGAACAAGGGTCTGAGATGAAGGTTTTTCAATTATTTGGCAGTTCATAAAACCAGGCTGTGACTCAAGAGGGAGCATGTTTTGCAGCAGGTCTGGAGACGAAGGAAAAAAGGGCAAGATGTCCTTTCAGTATGGAGTGAGGCAGGTGAGGAGCTTCCCTTGAAGCTGGAACGCACGCTGGGAATGGGAGCAGTTTTCAAACTATTTTGCTGAAGTTTTACATTGGAGAGAATTAAACATAGCAATGAATCCTTCTGGGAGGTCTTGTTTTTTCTTTAGAGGATAATGTCCACAGGAGGGTACAGAAGCACTTTAATTCAGCTGTCTTCATCCACGCACCAGCCAGGCAGCCTGACCAGCTGGCTCCTGGTCCCCTTTGCAGCCAACTGCGTCTGTGACCTGGGATAGCTGCAACTACTCAGGTGACTTTGCTGTGAAGACAAGCCGAGAGATGAATTTTGTAAACTCATTTTTGCTTGCAAGCGTTTAACCATAACCTTAATGAATCACACAGCAGCCAATAAGAATGGCATTAACCTTGGGGGTTTTATTTGCTTAGTTGGGTTTTTTGTGGTTTTTTTGGGTAAACTGAACATTAGTATGTCCCAGAGACTCAGCTCAGTTAACACTGACAGTTAGGAGTCTGCAGTGGGAAGCTTAATATACAGTTTAGCTGTGATCTTTACAGTTCCCTTGGGATTAGTGGAATTAGAAAGATAGTTGTAAATATAAATTAAAAGGCAGCTGTAAATGTACAGGACCAACTCTATTC
>NW_008824010.1:1861994-1867486 GCF_000699105.1 Pygoscelis adeliae
TGAACTTTCCCTTTCTAGCTTATTTCTGCACTCTCAGAGGACGGGCCTGAGAAACCGCTTTGGAGTTGTCAAATTGACTGGAATTCTCACACCTTTTCACTGTCACTTCATGTGGTTTTATCTTCCTAGCAGATGACTCACTCCTACGGTTAAAAGTTACGGTAGCTCCAGGGCACCCAGTTCTGTATGTCAGGGAGAGCTGTAACCCCTGCGTGGCAGGGCTGCAGCCACCTCGGAAAAATGCCTTGGGAGTAGTGGTCACCGAGCACGGGACCCTTATTTTATGGTAACTTTTTAGGACACTATCTTCCTTATATTGTTAACTATGTCTTTGGCCTCCTTCTCTGATTGTCTCCTGTTTTTTCCATTTTAATCTTGCTCTTTTTCTCTCTCAACTCAAAATAATTTTTGTACCGTAGCTCTGTCTCAGCCTCACTGCTTGCCCTGCCACTGGGTCTGTCTGAGCCTGCGTTGAACCCATGGCATTGGGTTCATTGGGAACTGGGAACTCCCAGCTCTCAATCAGACGTATGTGGAGTGATATTTTTCTGGCTTTACTAATTCCAGGGAGTGTTAAACTCAGAGATGAGGAATAAAAACAGAGCGGAGGAATAAAACGCACAATAGTACATTTGTTACCTGGCACCCATGTTAAAACAGGAGAAATGGTTGCATACTATAACTGTTTGCTGCTTTTAAGGCAATCTCTGATTTTCCAAAGGGGATGCTCATTTAAGCAAGAGAGACATGTAGAGGAGTACGCCATGGTACGTTTAAGCAGCAGAGGCCAGCAGAGGGATCCCCTGGTCTGCTGCTTTCCTCCTTTGGGTTATTCTTGCTTTGCTGAGAAATTCCAGGTATGACAGAAGTAAAAATGCAAAGTGGTGGGACAGCATCCGTTGTCTGCTGGTGCATCCCAGTTACTGCAAGCAGTCTGTGGATGATGCTCCCTGTCTGTCCTAACCACCACCCCCTTAGTGCTCGGTGTGTTTCTGCCTGCTGACTTTTATTAGCAGGTCAAGCTGGGATTGATTTACCAGAAGGAGGGAAAGGCTTTCAAAGTCAGTGTGTCTATATCCTTGACCCCGTTAGAGCTGGTGTGGTGCCCACATGCCACGGATACCGTGCAAATATGGAGAGTGAGGATCATTTCCGGAAAATGGAGTTTTATTTTCCATTTCTTCTCAACACAGAAGAATTACAGTAACATGAGTCCTTCCGAGTGACAGCATAGCCCTCTTATGTGCTTGTGGGCTGGGTACCAAGTTCCTGCTCTGGAGCTGTGTAAGGGCTGGAAATAGCGGGTGAAGGCACAAACTGTTCCCTCAGCTCTTCGTCTGCATCGCAATTTTGCAAAGGTCAGCACCATGGTACCAACCCAATTCCCGTTCTCTCAGCTGAGATCGTCGCCGATGGCTTAGTGGGTGAAGCAACACCGAGGCTCCCCGGCGCCACCGGCTCGCATCCTAGCAGGGTTGACTCACCAGTGTTATCCGAAGCTGGATGCTGCTGTTTTCGTTTGAGTTGTCTTTCAGACAAGAACTTAGTCATGCTCCTTTCCCCTCGTCTGTGGTTACAGAACAACCAAGCGCGTTGCATGCTGTACACTGGTGGGTCATGCTGGCACATGTGGTGACACGTGTGCATTGCCTGTGTACCACGCGTTACACTTGGGTGTTGGCTTTCCTGTTGCGTGCCACCATGGGCGTGCTGCGGTTTTATGCGCACAAGGGCGAAGGATTTGCTTTGGTGGATTTGCCTTGAGAACCAACTGAATGTCACGGCTCTGTGACGTTTAACTCCCGGTGAGAGGTGGTCTCCACTGCACTCCTCAGTGCCATGTACCCCTGAGTCCTGGCCCTGACACCACTTCAGTTCCCAGCCTTCCTTGCCCTAGGAGCCAGCTACCAGCTCAGAGATGCTGACCTGCTTTTCTTCTCCAAGGATGCCATTTTTCACAGTTTTCTCCCTCTTCCTTTTTTATCTGTGTTTCCTCCTGATGTCCCTTGTACCTATGAGTAGAGGTCGGGGCAGCAGCTGCCTAAGCCAGTGCTGCTGAAGCCAGTTTCTGCTGCACGTAGCCTTGCATTTGCCTTCTTTGCCTTTGAGACATAACAACTCTGAATTTTTTACATCGCTTACACGCTTTTAAAGACAACCATCTCAGAGAGAGTTTTGTAAAATGGCTCCACAAATCATGATCACTGTTAACCAAATGCTGTTTTCCTTTTGCAGTGGCATGGCTGTTTCAGGAATGGCATGCAAAACCCTGAAATTTCTCTTGAAAAGCCATCATCAAACAGTCTGTCTCACCCTGACATCGTGAAGACCACAGGCTGCTTAACATTTGATGCGTTTTGGCACCCCGACTAGTTTGTGGCCATTTTTGGTGTGTTATTTAAGATGCGTTTTGGCAACGTGACTAGCTTGTGGCTGTTTTTCTGTGTGTTATTTGAACTTGCATGAAAATACGTGTGATCTATTACCAGCAAAGCCCAGCGACAGACCAATAGCACAATTTATTATCTCCTAGAACTAGAAAACAGCTTCTGCCTCTGTAAGGGCTTATCTCCCATCCAGTATCTTTAATTCTTCCATGTAATAATAATTAAACATATCTTTGAGAGCATCTTTTCTTTTATCTTAAAATTTGTGGGTTTTAAGCCCCGGAGGATAGTTTAATACTTAAAGCAAAACCTGCACAGCTCTAAGACCACCAGGTCTGTGTTATTCAAAAGAGGTAATTTTTAAACATTAGGGCATGTTTTCAGGGTTCTCTGTAATAGAGGCACATACGTTTGGGAGCAGAGAATTGCCTGGCCATCTAAATTATTTTTTAATTCATATATATAAGGTAAAAAGGTAATCTGGGCCATCACTAGATTAGGAGGCATTTAAAATCTTGTAGGACCAACTAAACTGCATGTAACTACAGGTAGTAAATGATTTGACATGGGTCTTTGCAGCAGCTTCTTCAGATTTCAGAACAGCTGAGGTTTTACTTCTTCATTTTTCTTCTGTAGCTACACAGAGACTTTGTGTCACTTTATCAATGGCTGTTGCAGCAATCTGCTCTTGGTAACATGAAAAAAAAAGCCACAGTGGAATTTCTTAGCTGTTTTTAAAACTGCAGGCCAGATTTTCAAAGGCAAATGCTTTTGGCTTGCTGAACAGGGCAAAGGCAGGCGGGTCGGCAGGGATGCAGCCCCATGAGGGATGCTGTGTGGCAGGCCAGGGTGTGGCCCTGCTGTCATATTTTGGGGGAATTTGGCCTATTTTGCCCTGCTCTGCTGGTGAAGTGCTTTCCTGACTGTAGGAATGTTTCTGTTGAGCAATGCAGAGCTGCTGCTGGGATGAATAATTCATAGAGTAATCAGCCATGGCAGAAACTTTCAACACTCAATCAGATTTTTTTTTTTTTTAAATTCAGGTTATTGCTGACCTAATTTATCTACAGGATGAACTTAGCTGATCTGGACAGACAGGGATTAATGTAATATTAGAAACTGCAGGGAATTATGTGATAATGAAATATTAAACCCTTTTACCGCTTGATGCTGCTTCCCTTCCCAGCAAGGGTGCATCCTGTGCTAGCTGTCCCTGTCAACCCTCTGGCACTGGGTTGAACATGTGGGTCAGTACCTGGAGTGTTGGATCGGGATTTGGGGCTTTGGATCGCGTTTCAGCTTTGCCACTGCCCTGTTGAGTGAATTTGGAAAAGTTGCTTCACTTCTCTGTGCCGATGCCACCGACCGCTGTGGATTGCTTTGATGGGTGGAAAACATGACAGCAAAAGTTTGCTCTGCAAGTGTGTGCGGAGACCTCTGCAGTCAGGTTATGCTCATCTGCTCTGGTTGTGGAGATGTCTTCAGTGTTGGGAGCATAATGGGGCTCTCATTTAAGAAAATATTTATGGTGGTTTCGTTATTCTTTGTGCCGCCACTGGTGTTTTCAGGTGTCTGGAATTCTTTTCTTCCCCTGGTAGACTGGAATATGGTGAGGCACGGCCCGTTTTCGGAGCGGGAGGAAGGCTCTGAGGAACGAATGTGTCAAAAATGACCAAGGAAACCTGTGGCGTAGGACAAGAAATCCCATTCTGTGACAGCCAGGGGAGCCTCACTCTGATTATTTTCTGCATTTCCTTCAGTGTACCTTTCACTATGCACTGTATGATTAACAACTTTAACATCAGAGTCATATTTTGTTTAACTCCTAAATTGCTTCTGAATAAAGCTATCTTTCATAAGACATAAAAGAAGACAACATGTATGACTCAAGGGGATGCTGGACCTTTTTGTATTCCAGACAGACCCCTAAGACCATGAAAGCATCAGCAATCGCCAGCAATGAGTGCAGCAAGCCATGAGCATGGCACAGTCCCCTTTGCTTCCTGGAGCAATATCGAGCTTTACCCTTGTTTGTGGCGGGGTTTTGGCCTGGCTGCTGCATGCAGTTTACTTTGAAAATAAACATGTTATTCTGAAGAAATTAGAAGAAGCAGAATTACTGAAAAATTTCTTTTTTCATACAATTGCAACAAGGGTTGAGATAAAATCCCCTGTAGCTGGTAGCACGATGTTTGCTAAGTATGCTGGTTATTTTTTGATCTCAAATGTTAGGGCACTTACTGACTGACTGTATCAGTTTGCTCTGGGGTTTTCTCTACATGACTTTCAGCCAGTATTGATACTGCCTCTAACCACTGCTGGTCTATGTTCTTATTTTGTACTTTAGCTGAAGGTACTGTGTGTTTTCTTGCCTACTGCAGATCTCTGCTCTGACATATCCTTTTGCCTCCTGCGATCACTTAGGAGTCTGCACTGGATATGGGAATAGCTTCACTGTCACATCCACTCAAAGAAAAGTGATTTGTGTGTATCCTGCAGGTCAGAGATATTCCTCCTCAAAGCCCACAGTGGGTAGTATAAGCTTTACAGACAGACAAAACTTTTGCAGGCTGGCAGTAGGTTTTTTTCCAGACCCAGCAGCAGATCCCGCTGTACCCTGAGTGCTGCCCTCTTGCAGCAGCCTCCTTGTGCTTCCCATTGACCCGTTCTCCGAGATGGTGCTCAGCAAACTCAGCCCTTCTGCCTCAACTCATTAGGTATTCCAAAATGCGAGGTGGGGCTCACAGGAGAACAAGTAAAGATTGTAGTTAGTAAGATGTGTGGGACAGCCAGGGCCCAGCCAACACGGGTTTGTGAAAGGCAGGTCCTGCTTGACCAACCTGATCTCCTTCTGTGACCAGGTGACCCACCTAGTGCATGAGGGAAAGGCTGTGGATGTGGTCTACCTGGACTTCAGTAAGGCCTTTGACACCGTCTCCCACAGCATTCTCCTAGAGAAGCTGGCGGCTCACAGCTTAGACAGGTGTACTCTGCGCTGGGTCAAAAACTGGCTGGACGGCCGGGCCCAGAGAGTTGTGGTGAATGGAGTTCAATCCAGTTGGTGGCCGGTCACAAGCGGTGTTCCCCAGGGCTCAGTTTTGGGGC
>NW_008824010.1:1868161-1881803 GCF_000699105.1 Pygoscelis adeliae
GAAAGGGTTGTCAAGCATTGGACCAGGCTGCCCAGGGAAGTGGTTGAGTCACCATCCCTGGAAGTATTTAAAAGACATGTAGATGTGGTGCTTAGGGACATGGTTTAGTGGGCATGGTGGTGTTGGGTTTGACGGTTGGACTCGATGATCTTAGAGGTCTTTTCCAACCTTAATGATTCTATGATTCCATGATTAAAGCATGAAGAACTTGAAGCTTTCACTATAAACCTGGAAACAAACAATTACAAGTGCAATCAGTCCTAGATAATTGTTTTTTTTAGTTGTTTTGGTATGTCTTCTCCAATTCAAGGCCTTGCCGAGTTGCACTGTGGGCTGGAGGGGGTTTCGCATGCTGCTTACCCTTGGCGTAGTGCCTAGGAGCCGAAGCATTTTTTTTCTTCAGTGCTGTGTCTCAAGTTAAGGAGAATGGAGTTCACATCTCCTGCCTGTAATTGTCTTTTAAACTGCTTCTGCTCTGCTCCGGCTGAGATGGCTTAATATGTATTCCTGGGCTCTTACTAGAATAACAGTCGATTTTGCATCATACAGCAGGAAAAAAAAAGAGGTTAATTACAAATGCCTTCTGTGAAGCTTGTGAAATGCAATGTGTTAATTACCAACGCTCTATGGAGAGTGCCCAGGACACCTTTCGGTACATTATTAACACAGTTAACAAGGTTGCTTTGTCTGCATCCCAGAGCTTACGCTAGGATCTTGTGTACTACTATCTCCCAAATCAGGCAAGAATTGGCATAAAAGCTGAGATGGTGTGTGATGAAGAGTTTGCCTTGGCTGGGGACATGAGGGCTGAGGGACGGCTGTTGTGGCTGTGTCAGGGGAGGTGCGGAAGGGAAGACCAGCCGGAGGTGACCTGGGAAGCCCGGTTAGCCCTCCCAGGAAGCCTGGTTAGCCTGCTTTGAGCAAATGGCTGAGAGAGAGCATCCACTGGGTGAGGGAAGCAGATATAGCAGATAGGATGGTGAAAAGCAGGAATAGGATGTTCATCCCCACTGAGCTTGGGGACAGGACCGTCTGAGCTGCGTATGTTACCAGGACTTCTTCCTGGAAGTGCCATCCCACATGAAGTTATTTTTACAGTGGGAACAGTGTACGAAGGGTCACAGGACACTATATCCACCCTCGCTAAGCCAGTCTTGGTCTAATGATAGCAGTCATTGGACTCATCCTAAAATCATCATCATCATCACAGAGGAATCCCTCACCCCAGGCTAACCTTAGCAGACCTTTACTTGCAAGGACAAGTGAAACTTAAGTGCCAGGTGAAATCTCTCGTCTTGCTACAGTACCTACTGTACCCTTATGGAGTTACCCAAAAGACTGCTATGGCACCTAGCTGCCCTGGAGGACCAGGGGCTGGGACAGAAGTTCTGGCCATTCTGGCTTAGCAAGGTCCTGCCTGCAGATTGAGACTGGCTATCTGTCTGGAGCTATCACCCAGCAAGGTGAGAGATGGGAGGGTCCCAGGCTGTACTGGACAGGGACACTGGACAGGGACACTGCTCACGTGGGCAGTGATGAGGAGTTACAGCCCCGGGTCCTGTTGTGCCGATTCTCCTTTGTGGGGTGGTCCATGGCATAGGGGCACGGTGAGTGATAAGTAGGTGTGGTAAACTCTTGAGCCGTCTCACTTGTTTAATTAATTTGTTTGAGAGTCCTTTTCCAGTTAGAAACCAGAACTAATGGGAGAGGTAAAATTTGACTCATACCATTTCTCACCCTCATGTCAGAGGAGGAGGAAGATAAATAAGTGTGAGAAGATGCCTTGAGCTTTCATTTAAAGTGACTTTGATTGTTCCGTTGAGCTGACATCCCACACTGATGCATTTCTACACTTGCGCATTTGAGTCATGTCATGGTAGTTAATCAAAACTACCTCTAGTACTACTGCAGTTCCCCTGAACAGGCTGATAAAATCTAGGAGAAACCATAACGCTGCTTAGTTCTAATTGAAAATGTTACTGCGCTCAGCTTTTATGACCTGTGCTGTAGTTCTGCTTTATTTTTGTGCTTCTTGTTGTTCAGTGCAACTCAGCTGCCAGTTGTACAAGTACACCCCAAATCATAAGAATTTAACATCAATATGCTTACAGACAAGTGGGCTGGCTGGATTCTTGGGGTGGAGGGGTGGAGGATCTGCTGAGGGCGAGCCTGAGCCATGAGTTTGAAGGTCTGTGTACTGCTCCACGAGGAGCTTGTGCTTGCCCTGGGTTGCACAGCTGGACTGAGTCTGGTACCTCTGCGAGCTCAAGTATCTCAGCATTGCATTGCAGCCTGCTGGTACCCAGCAGGCGCTGCACAGCACTTCACCCTTGCTTTGGGTTCACCATGAATATTCATGTCACTGCATGTTTTATGTTGATAGTAAATGAGGTCAGCTGTAGGTTCTGGGGGAAAGGGTAGACTTGGCTTTATTCTCTTTGGAGAAATTCTTGGCATTTCTGGTGACTCCCAAATCTCTCTGTGTGGCGTAGGTCCTACTTAGCTTTAAGTTGTGTTGTTAGGGCACTAGTCACACTGTCCCAATTCCTGTTGCAATTCCCAGCTGAGGGCAGTCCAAAGACCAGTGGAGTCTGGGGAGAGAAACACAGAGTACATGCTCAAAAACACCATTACATTTTGTAATTCCTCCTTCTTATTGAAAAGGTTTGGAGATACTTTCAGAGCTACTGCCGCTCTGAAGGTCTCTTTTGTAGTATGTAGCTGAGCACTTCTGCTCTACAGAAGAGCTCAAATCTGTTCACAGCTTAATATAAGACTTTATTTTTCATGTAAATGTTACAGGCCACACTATGGAGCTGGTTTCAGTGCTCTGGGGCTTTATTTCAATGGAGGCTAATGAAAGTTAATTCCAGCAGCATCCTGGGAGTAGTAGCTGATGTCTTTTGGAGTGACCATAGCCCACTGCAGAGTCTAAATAAGGGTGTCCCTATATGTGCCAGGCAGTTCCTGTAGGTGTTCCTTAGGTTTCTAGAGGGCACCCACAAGGCTGGTGGCATCCTTTGTCTACCAAACTTTGGCTACTGACTGTATCTGGTGCTGCTCTACCTTTTTTTAAAATTTTTTTTAAAGGTTTAGGCACCAGAGCCTTGTGAATTGAACAAGTTCCTGTATGACCTGTCCTAGAAATCTCATAATTTCTTTTGTACCTTCTTATCTTTGTTATAGGTCTGTGCATAGATCAATGCGATTATTTATATAGAGGAGATCAAGGTGTTATTACAATTTTCTTCAAAAAGCTGTGAGTAACTCCTGTGATCTTCCGGTCAGTCATAAACTTTCTAACTGAAATCCATGTTTGGTCATATCATTAAAGTCCCTTTTAGCGGGTTACAAACTCCAGCTCAGCTGGAGGCAATTATTATCTGATATGTACCCTGAGTAGAACATAATTATACTTGTCACTAAGTGGCACTGTGTAAATTACTCTTTAATTGCTACACATCAAATCAGCAGCTACCCGGTCATTTTTCTGTGAAGATAAAGAGTTCCAGTATTAGCTTTGTCACTCTGGCATCTGTCTTCACCCTATTTCTCATTTGTTCTCTTTAGTGCTTAAGGTGTAATTTTATGTGATGAAACCTTTTTAATGTATTTGGCATTTGTCCTGTAAACCCTCTGTTGACCTTAAATATGGCGGTAGAGAGTTTAATGTTAAAAACATAGGGAGTAATACAGAAGATAAGTCCTTCAAGTACTGCTGTCAATATAATTATTGCATATCATCTGGGCCCAAAACCTCTTTTCTGGCTGGTGTGTTGATAAAACAGGGGCCATCACAGGAGCTGGGGAATGCAACCGTTTATCATGATTTAGTTGGGCTATGCTTTTTTTTTTTTTTTTGGCCTTAGTATGGGGTAGATAACTGCATTTGGACACTATTAATGTGGATGCACTTTAGCCCTCCTAACCCTTGATAAATTAGGAGTGAGCAGAGGGGAGGAAAAATCAGATCACTGCGGTGCAAAGGTGTTTATCTTATCTGGGAACATCTGGAGGCCAGGCCTTGGACCAGACTGCTTCATTTGGCTGCATTCACATGCACTGGCTGCATTTGGGATGGATTGACACGTATGCTGCTTGTTCCTGCCGCTGAGGCTGGGACAGGTATGCTCGTGGTCCATGCACTGCCCTTCTCTTGGCTCCCAGGGAGCCTTCCCCAAACCCACTCTGCAGCAGCAGCTCTGAGCATTTTTCACCCAAAATAGTACTGCATGCTTTTGACCTCAGTGCTGACAGATAGAGAAGCCATTTCAAGAGGGTCGCTTGTATGGTGTTGGGGCAAAATCCAGATGTGGAGTGGAAATGTGAGGAGAGTGTATATTATGGAAGAATTGCTGGAGGACTTGTTTTGTCTGAAATGGGGGCTCTGTCCGCTGCTCTTTTGCAGCACGAAGCAGATGATCCTGGTCAGTAGCATGGATGGCTGCTGAAGTGAGGTGTTCGCTTTTTTTTATGTTTCTGCTCCTCTTTCTATTGCTGACCCCACATCCCGTTTGGCAAAGAGGCTGCAAGGAGCAGCCAGGGCTAGCAGCCAGCCTGCCCCGGTTTTACATTCCAGGGCTGTAATTTCTAAAGCAGTTTATGCCACGAAGTGTGGACAGACTGTTCAGAATAACAGAAGGAACATTTCCAGTTAGAGAAAACCTCAACAGTGTGCTGACGTGAAGCCTTTTCAGTCTCCTGCCCCGGGGAGCAAGGCCCGCAGCCGGAGCAAACCTTCCTGTCCAGGGAGCTCAGGCATTAAATTCAAAGTGTTATTCATTCGAAGTGTATGTACCTGGATGTTATAATCAACATATAAGTGCGGTTGAAAGCTGACTTTTCAAATTCCTTGCAGTCTGCGAGCCTCCCATTCATGGGGTTTTGATTTGGGTCCTTTCTGGTGGTACTTTCGCCAAGAATTTGCTATCTTACTGAGGAAACGCTGCTGGGTCAGGAAGACCCCAAATGGCCTTTTTAATTTGCTCTTTTTCATCAGCTTGTTTCTTTTATCCTGCCCTTGTCTTTGGTTCAAGGCTTTTTTTTTTTTTTTTTTGGCCTTAGTATGGGGTAGATAACTGCATTTGGACACTATTAATGTGGATGCACTTTAGCCCTCCTAACCCTTGATAAATTAGGAGTGAGCAGAGGGGAGGAAAAATCAGATCACTGCGGTGCAAAGGTGTTTATCTTATCTGGGAACATCTGGAGGCCAGGCCTTGGACCAGACTGCTTCATTTGGCTGCATTCACATGCACTGGCTGCATTTGGGATGGATTGACACGTATGCTGCTTGTTCCTGCCGCTGAGGCTGGGACAGGTATGCTCGTGGTCCATGCACTGCCCTTCTCTTGGCTCCCAGGGAGCCTTCCCCAAACCCACTCTGCAGCAGCAGCTCTGAGCATTTTTCACCCAAAATAGTACTGCATGCTTTTGACCTCAGTGCTGACAGATAGAGAAGCCATTTCAAGAGGGTCGCTTGTATGGTGTTGGGGCAAAATCCAGATGTGGAGTGGAAATGTGAGGAGAGTGTATATTACGGAAGAATTGCTGGAGGACTTGTTTTGTCTGAAATGGGGGCTCTGTCCGCTGCTCTTTTGCAGCACGAAGCAGATGATCCTGGTCAGTAGCATGGATGGCTGCTGAAGTGAGGTGTTCGCTTTTTTTTATGTTTCTGCTCCTCTTTCTATTGCTGACACCAGATACCGTTTGGCAAAGAGGCTGCAAGGAGCAGCCAGGGCTAGCAGCCAGCCTGCCCCGGTTTTACATTCCAGGGCTGTAATTTCTAAAGCAGTTTATGCCACGAAGTGTGGACAGACTGTTCAGAATAACAGAAGGAACATTTCCAGTTAGAGAAAACCTCAACAGTGTGCTTACGTGAAGCCTTTTCAGTCTCCTGCCCCGGGGAGCAAGGCCCGCAGCCGGAGCAAACCTTCCTGTCCAGGGAGCTCAGGCATTAAATTCAAAGTGTTATTCATTCGAAGTGTATGTACCTGGATGTTATAATCAACATATAAGTGCGGTTGAAAGCTGACTTTTCAAATTCCTTGCAGTCTGCGAGCCTCCCATTCACGGGGTTTTGATTTGGGTCCTTTCTGGTGGTACTTTCGCCAAGAATTTGCTATCTTACTGAGGAAACGCTGCTGGGTCAGGAAGACCCCAAATGGCCATTTTAATTTGCTCTTTTTCATCAGCTTGTTTCTTTTATCCTGCCCTTGTCTTTGGTTCAAGGCTTTCTCAAGATGTATGTGCTGAGTCAGGGATTGAGGGCAGGCAGTGAATCCGTGGGTGCTGGGGAGCTGGACCATTAGGCTTGACCTGAGCCAGAAGTCTGGCCTGGGACTGGCTTAGGTATCACAAGATGGTATGAGAAAATAGGCCTGGGTTTCTCTTTGTCTTCTTTGTCACGTTTATGAGCTAATCTGTGCAACCTGAGGGGCTAGAAACTTAATGTTATATATTTTTTTAAAGAAGGATGAGGTTTTCCAATAGTCCAGGGATTTCAGGAACCAGAGCATTTAAAAAAATCACTCTACGTCTGAGATTGGTAGAAAACTGTGGGAGTTCGTGGCACAATGTCCTGTTGTAATCCTGATAGGGCAATGACAGATCTGGTTTTAAAAATCTTTGATTTACATCTCTATGGATTCATTAGTTCTGCCCTGTGTAGGCACTAAATAATATAGATGGACTTTGACATTTATTTTCCATATACTTGATTGATTGAAATCTCAGTTGGGGTGCTATTTAAATGGTGGATTTAATGTTATACAACACTGGGGAAATTCAGGGCTGTGGCTAGGACTCTTGCGGTTTATAGCTGTAGACGTTTACTCTAGACACCCTGCCCCTAAATGAGACCTCAACACACTGTCTTTAATACATTCAAACCATGAAAATCATTGCAGACTAACCGCATAAATGTGTACCATTAATGAGAAGCCTTGGCAAACTTAGTGCCTTCGATAATGACCTGCTTCTATCTGCCCTATGGAAATAAAACAAAATGTGGTCGCTGGTTCCCAGCTCTGATGGCTTTTTCTGCACAGCAGGATGATTTGCCACCGTTAGGCTCTTCCCGCAGTCTCTGCCTCCTCCAAGGGAGGGGTTGCTTTATTCTCACCTAACCAAACATTGAAGTTGGTCACTTTATTTACCACGTAGGTATGACCATACAGTCTCCATCCAAAGATGACGTTACATTTTTCTTCTCTTGACTCCTCTGTGCCGAGAGCTCCAGGATAGCAGTGGACCTCCTGGAACTGTGAGAGACATAAACCTCTATAATTACATAAACCAGTTTTCTCAGAGTACCCTTTGAAAGGTTTCTCACTGTCATCAGTGACAAGTACAAATCTGTGAGCTCCCTCAGACTGGTGCATTTCAAAACCTGCCACACTTTCTTCTTCAGACTGCTGCCAGGGACTTACTGACAAGTCGACACTTATTAGAGACGCACTTCTGTAACCTACAGCTGGAAAAATTCATCCTTAAGCTCTGCCTGGGAGCTCGGCGGGGCTTTTGGTGGCTGGTTGCATGAGCTAGACTTTACTCAAGGTGAATTTTGTTTCCCCAAAAGAATACTGACAATTTCCTTCCATTCAGGCTTTCTAAATTAGACATGGATGCAAGGAGTATAATTACTGTGGGATGGCTGCCACGGAGGCTGGGTGCCATTTTTTGGTAAATATTTGTCAAATTAAATGTTGCGTTTGCTTCTGCTGTTTTTTGTGACCTTCTTTGTGGTCAAATCCCCAAATATTTGAGCTAATGTGTTTGCTGGCAGGAATGCCTTTGGGAAAAGCTACTGTGAGTGATTATTTGCAGGAAGCAAATGTGCCTATTTGCAAGTGTGAAAATTTTCATCAGAAATCCAGGTCTGTGAGTGTGTTTCATCCAGTTGGGGACCAGTAGCAATCCCATCTGACACTGGTGTCCAGTCCAAACTGAGCGACAAAAACCAGAGCATACTTTGAAGAAATATCTGCTTGAAATGGATCCCGTTGAGAAAATGATAACTGGGTCTTTTGCAAATCATGAAAGGAGAAGGCAAATACACGGAACAAATTGTCTTTGCTTCACTCTGAGATGTGGCTATGGCCACCTTGCACTTGCTGATTATATTTATTTTACACTACTTTGATGCCCACATATCTCTTCTGGATGCAAAAGAGCCATGTCACAGGATGGACAATTGGGTTCAGGATCCAGTTAATAGCACTACGACGGATGCTTTCCCACTCTGTTTTATTAGCGCAAATGAGGACTGTCTCCATTGCATGAATTCTTGCAACTTGTCACTTCTAATACACCGTTAATACATCAGTTGCCCAGAGCATGAAGGTCACTGCTATCTCCATAGTGGTGCCAGCCCATAACTGTCCTTTTTTCTTCCCCATACTCATTAATTGAGGGGCAAAAAGTGTTGTGGGGCAAATACATTATGCTGGTAGTTTAATGAGTTTGTTGACTTCTGTTTCATAGTGCAGATGAATTGATTTAGAAAAGATCATGAGAGGGGAAAAGTATGCCTGGTGGCTTTAGTGCTTCAGCATAAGGTACAATTTCTTTCTTCTTTTCAAGGGAAATTACTCCTACAGCCAGCCAGCTAAGTCTGTGGTGAGAAGCACCGGTGATGGTTTCTCTCTATGTTTTGATCGTCTCAAAAGTTACTCATTCCTTTGCAACCATTTGTTCTGTTTCAACTGGGAATAGCAAAGGAAAAGCTGATCTTTAATAAATGCTGGATAAAAGAATATAGATGCCACTGGTTGGTTGTGTTTATATACCGTAGCTTGGGGGGGTGTGTGTGTCTCTGTCTGCCACTTGTATTTAAAGCTGGTATTAGATGCTTACGACAGCTGCAGTATCAGAAGTACTGGCACAGCCATATCATACAATAGCATCTTTCTTCCACTCATCTGATGCTTCAGGCTGTATCTTTTGGTGTCTCAGCTCTTCCCTTATCTGCTGTTGTTAATGCTAAGCAGTGCTTGCTTTCCAGGTCCTTCGCATACATGAAGCAAGGCAAAGAGGGAATTACTTTAGGATGACCAGATGTCTGGGTTTGTCTGGGGTAGCCACAGAATATGGGTCTCTGTTTTCCTGCCAAAGGTTTCTCCAGGAAACACTCATTCATGATTTTGGTCTTGGCCACAGGGTTTTCCCCATTTCCCTTTCAGATTATGACTTTAGCAATTTACCTATTCCCAACCTGTGGCACTAGACCAGGAGACCAGTGACACGTGCTATTAGAAAACATAGTACGAGGTGTGTGCCTGTTGAATATCCCGTGCCAGGTCGCATGCAGAATGCATGCTTGGTACAGAGCCCTTTGTTCCAGGTTTAATTTGCTACATCTTCTTAATGATGGGAAGCTGAGCTGGCAAGGCTTAGGATGGGATTCACTGTTGTACCTAGATCCATTTTAAAGCCTCTGCACTGCCTAAATGCTAGTGCTCAAACCAGTGGCCAGACGTTTGTTGGTCCTTCACGATGTTTAAGGCAGAAGAGAGTTTTGTGCTGCTGCTGGGATGCCGGAGCTCTTTGCTGGGTGGTGGCACTTGCATCCTGCGCTGGCTGCTGCGAGGGCCTGGAGAGGAGAGTGTGTTCTGGAGTAGGAGAAGCAGAGGTAGAGGACAGGCAGGGAAAGGAAAGCGCAGGCAGCAAAGCCTCCCTTTTCTTCTGTTCATGTTGGGCTGGCAGGAGCTGATGGGCAGTGGCATCGTGTTCAGCCCCTGAGAAGCTCTTGGCCAGCCTGGGGGCTTTGCTTAGGTTCCCTCAGGGCTTTCAGGCTGAAGCAAAAAAAGACCCTTGTGAGCAGAGGGAGTGCTGCAGCTTTCATTTGCTCATGTGGTGCAGTTTTAATTACTTTCCCATAGTGGCCCTCACCGCTGCATGCAGCCAAGCAGCGCTGGGCTCTGGAGAAGACCCATCCCACCACTTGCTGGGTGCCTAGAAGACAGTTGTTCTTGCTGGTTGGGTAGAAGGGAGAGGGGGAACTGGCTGTCCCCCACCCAGAGACAGAAGGCTCCTTTCTGATCTTGAATGATCAGCTTCAAAGTTATTTGTATATTCTTAAATTCAAGGCAGGCTCTTTTTCAAACACAAAGACACTGGATTTCTTAGAAATACACCTAAGTAGTCTGGACTGTGCTACTTTTTCTGTTCTAGAGTTTGAAATTTTTTAAAGAAATGCAAAATGACAACATGTATTATGCACAAAAAAACCCCAAACCCCTATATCAGGGAGCAGTGAGTAGGCAAACAAAGGTGTAGGTATGTGGAGAGACGTCCCAGACCACCACTGATAGGAAAGCTAAAGCAACTGGGAGCTCGTTCCTCTAAACAGCTCCTGCTTTGTCACTCAGAACCGAGCGTTCCTCTGTAAATTTGCCAAATCACCTAGGACCTGATTCAAAGAGTCCCACTGGCTTCAAAATGGGCTTAGGATCAGACCAGAAAACTGGTGATTCTCAGTCTACCGTGCGAGCAGAGTGTGCTTTTTGACTACCACTGTGACACTTGCTAGAAAGCTTCCTGTACAGAAAACGGTAATGGCCAAGTAACAAGCCTTATTAGATAACTGATGGAAGAAAAAATGATGAATAATTTTTTTTGAATTAATATTTATCTTAGCATCTGGAAAGAGAGAATTTCTGAATGCAAAGTCTGTCAGGTAAATAATTAGCTGTAAGTTATTTCACCCTCCTTTACTGGATGGTGCAGAAGCAGGACATTATTCAGATGTCTTTTGCCTGCTGTCAGCACAGGTTGAGTTTTACATGCTGAGAATAATGTCAATAATACACTGGTAAAGCTGTGGAATAACAGGAGTAAGAGTGCTCTTACTTATCCTGCAGGATATTTTCCCCCAGCATCCCCAGCCCTGTCAGTGGTCCCACTTCATCCTGAAAGTATGCGTGTTCTCTTTGAGGTGAAGGATCTAATTAAAACCACCTCTCATGGTGGAGAAAAGCAATGCTGGCCTCTGCAGCATGCCATCCTGCTGGCATCAGAAACGCTGGCAGTGGCTCACGTGAATGCAGCATGGTGCCTGTGCGCCCACCCAGTGCGAGCAGCACTCCCCACTGCTGCTCTCCACTGCATCGAGGGTCCTGCTGCTGGAAACGTCCTGCTCCTGGAAACCGGCTCTTCCGCCGGCGGGAGCATCGGGGTTCTCTCTGCCGAGACAGCTCTTGCCCAGCTGCACTGCTCATTGCACGGGCTGGGGTTGGGGCATGTTGCTGGAGGGGGATGCAGGACAGATGCGATCAGGTCCCTGTCATCCAAGGGGAGCCTGGCTCCATCCCCAGCCTCTGCAGTGTATGCCTAATTCTGCTGGGGTGGGGTCTGACATATGGAAGATAAGAAGGAGACAGCATCTCCTAATGTCACTTGCTTGTGTCTTTTGACTTTTTTCCTTTCTGCTAAGCCTGTAGCATATCCCTGCCCTTTACTTGCGAGATCAGACTGGCCCAGCACCTCACTGCCAGCGGACCATGTCCCTGCAGAGGGAGTAAGGAGGGAGCCTGAGTGAACCCGACCCTCTGCAGAGACACAAGCGGGTCCCACGTGGTGTTATCCATGAAGTCCTGGCCCTTGATTCAGGTCGCCTCCTGGGAAGGGGGGAGGGTTCACGTTTGAATCAGTAAAGATGATCTTTAAATTGCCGTAAAGCAGTTGGACTCCAAAAGTCCAGGAGACTTCAACCCATCCTGTCCCTGCAGCATGAGATACAAACCAGAGTTTGTTCCACTTGTCGCGCACGTAGAGACCAGAATTCCTGAGTGCGAATCATGCTGGAGTGCTTTGGATAGCTGCTGCTTCTGGGACTGAATGATACCAAGCCACTAAATTCTTTCAAATATCTATTCAGCATGACATCAGTGCTGGCACTAGGATGTCTGTGGGTTGTTTCTCCCACCGCTGTCTGCGTTTTCACTCTGCTTTTTGCAGTCCAAAAACCACTAGTGTTGCTGCTGATTGGAATAAAACAAAATGTGGGGTCCCATCGGAGTCTTAGGATCGTTTAGAGCGGAAAAAAAAAAGGAGAAAGAAAAGAAAAACCTGGAATAAATTTCACTGCTTGTGGGAGATGAGACCAAGAGCCCTCTCTAAGAGCAGGCGCTGTGTGAGTATGGGTTTCTCCCAGTCTTGCCAATGGGCCAAGCCCTCCTTCTCACACTCTGCAGGGATTTCATTCCTTGCTCTGTCTTGGATGGATAGAGAAATTAAAAAGGCTGGTGACTTCATAAGGTGGAAAAGTGTCCATTTGTGAGAAAGTTTAAACTACCAACCTCTTCTGAAAAGGCCAATATTGGATGCCAAGGTAACGTTTCCATAAAACATGACATTCCAGGATGACTCCTAGCTAAAAAATCAGTGAAGATAACATCCATTCCTCTAGGGAAGGATTCAGATTCCTTTCTTGCCTGATGTATATGGTCTTGGTTTCTAGACATCTGTCTACTTAATCTGTTCTCATTGCTGTAGTAGCACCAACAGCCAAAGCGTTTGATATCTGTCTCTTGACACCATGCCTTGAAATGGTAATCTGTTCCTCAGGCCTCAAAAAAGGCAGGACCTGGATGCTTTCCTCATCCCAGTGTTCTGGGGCCAGCCTGTCCTGCTGGCAGAAGAGAGGACTTTATCCCCTGTACTTCCAGCCCAGCGCTGCTGGTGGATATCTGAGCCCGATGCAACCGTGCGGGAAGGTTGTCCTCAAAGTGCTTACAGGGATTTGACTGATCAGTGACAGTTTTGAAGACCACTCTTCATGTAAATGTGGCTGCCTGAGGAAACAGAAAACAACCCCCTTCCTTTTTCTGTGGGCCATGCTGAAAAAACTTGGAGTTATTTTATAGGTTGTAAAATTAGAGGTTGATCTACAGCAGTTTTTAAATTGCTACAGTATGATTCTCTGACTCTGGATGAGCTTCCACGTCTTAAGCACGTGGTAAATCTTTTGGCTAGACTCTTGAGGCAATCTTGTGCTGTTAAATACTTTGGTTTGATGAGAAGAGCGAGGTGCCGGGAATTAGGGAGACGAGTAAACGTGTGTGAGACTGCAAAAAAAGGAGCACAGTTTTGAGGATGTACCCAGCATTTTTGCTCAAACTGCAGTGCTGAGGAAGAGGGAGGACAAGGGAGGAGCTGGGTGAATAACTGGACAAACAGTTCTCTGTGTTTTCAAAGTGCTTTGAGGGTGAATGAAAATCTTCAGAGAAATGCGTTTTGCACCCAGCATGGCTATGAGATAAAGCGCGTATTTCTGTTGTGCCTGTGTGAGCAGAATAGGCATCGTCAGTCCTGCCAGCTGTTAACGTGCCATTATCTAACTATAGCTTCAGATACAACATTGTTATCTAATAATTAATTTTAAAGTGCTTATTTTAAAGCTTTCCCACCCATGCACACCTGCTGTTTCTCTATAGTAGCTTCTTTAATTTCTGACGTATTGAATGCCATGGGGATTGTCACAGAAAACACTAGTAGTCAAGAGAAAAAAAAAGATATTTTCTCCCTCTGTGTTCTGTCTTCTGCTTTCCCTGTCTATATCTCTGCCAAAATGGGCAGCATTCATTTCACACCCAAGTGAGCTGGGGCTCTGTGAGATGTACTTGTGCGCTGCAAAATGTGG
>NW_008824010.1:1881845-1889579 GCF_000699105.1 Pygoscelis adeliae
TGCTCAGTCCTACGGGGGCTGATCCAAAGCCTGCTAAGGTAAGCGGGATGCTCTTCGCCATCTGCAGTGGCCTTTGAACTGGTCCCGTATTTATTGTACTTCAAATAATAGTGATTTGCTGTAGGGCCCCGGTGCATTGAGCTGCAGAGTTATATCAAGTTCTTTTATTGTGGCTTGATCCAGCAAGGTACAATTTCCTGTAGGATAACCACATACTGTATGATGCCAATTATACTGATTTTCTGTTGCTGTCAGATACTGACTAATAGTATTCAGGCTCCGCTAGTTACAGAGGGTGCACGCTGTTCCTGCTATATTGGACTTCAGAACCAGCCGCGTTTTCTGTAACTCCTGCGCTATCTACAAAATTATGACTCAAACTAAAGGATCAGACATGTTGATGCAGAGCTATCCCAGAGCTGTGTGTGGAGATCCTTCATTAGGTCTAGCCCCTACTGAGAGGCAAGACCCTCTCAGGACGGAGAAGAGGCATGGGGTGCACTTAACAACATAGGCTGTAGGAGGGCATGGACATTGAGGTCACCTGCTTGAGGCTGGGATGGGGTCTCACTCCCATGCCTCTGGCTGTTAATAGACGGACCTTCTGGGCCACGTTGGATCTGGGCAGTCTTTACATCCATTTGTAAATTATGTTCCCGTAATTATAGGTGTAGCAAAGTGCTGGCAAGTGATGATTTCCCCACCTTATGCACGCAGAGCCGGGCCCTTGTTCCCTGCTTGCTCTGTACCGTGTGTCAAGCTGGGTTTGCAGTTGTAACGGTGCTTCAGACATACTGCTGCTGTTGAGGTTTTTCCAATGTAGTGGAGGCAGAGAACATAGAATTTCGCTGTAGCACAATATAGCTTTCTGTTACAGGAATGATGAAGGACAAATTTTTCCTCCCTGTGGGGGTTTTAGGTGCTGTTATTATAAAACTCCTGTATTCCCCTGGCTTTGCTAAGCTGCTTTGGCACCTTGCAGCAGGAGATGCTCACAGGCTGTGGGGGTGATGCTAAGCAGATGTGATATAGATCTCTGGGAAAGTCTTGGAAAATTCCTTGGATGGAACTCAGTGCGAGTGGCTCTTGATTGTCTCCCCATGGCCCTTCACCCAAAGCATACACTTGCTCTTTCCAGGACTGAAAGAAGGCTCTGTTATCTTTGCTGCTGATCCACCAGGAATGTTAACAAAGCTGCCTCAGAGCGGGTTAGGAGGAATGTGGTGCTTTTGCTCATGTGCACAGCCATATGTGTGCACTGAATGTCGCACTCGTCTGCCTCCGTCATGCACAAAAGGACTACGCAGTCCCTCTTCCAAACACTTTCACACTGACATGACCACATGCATATGCCCACTGATATGCATCCATTCTCCTTCGTGGTTATTCTGCTGTCCATAGATAATTTTTGGTTCCCCCACCAGTAGGCATCGTGAGTCCCTTCCACCCTCTGCCACGCAAGCTCTGCACAGCCCCGAACGAGAACTACAAATTCCCAAGAAGTACATAAATAAATAAAATGGAGACAGAGAAACCTCCACAAGAGTGCCGCCTTGGATGGTGCCAGAACAATCCTGTTCTGCATTCCCCACCAAACTTCACTCTAAAGAAACATCTGCCATTTAACTCAGCTTGGGTATATTTTTCTTTCATTTAAAAGAGCGCCCTTATAAACATCACTTCAGCTCAGGGGAGACATGCCAAGGATAACTCGGCGTTGTCCTGCCTCTGTGTGAGCAGCAGCATGCTGAGCAGTGTTCACATTTCAGCTTGCCTCCCAGGAGGGCAGGCTTTTCCTTAAGCTTGCCCAGGTCCTGCAGCGAGGAGGTGCTAAATCTCTCAGGGCTGAAGCTGTCTTGCACCATGACAGGCAGACGGCTTCGGCTCATCGTGGCCTTGGGCAGAGCTCTCAGGTCTCCCTGGCTTGTACCCCAACGTTACTTGCTCCCTTTCCCAACCAACCTGGCAGATCCTCTCTCTTCTTGAAAATTATTTTGCTCAGAAATAAAGAAAACATAGACCTGTGTGTTAGTTTATGCTAAAGAGAAGATCCAAGAAGTATACAGCGTACTGTTGTTTTGTGCATTGATCTCAAAGGACTTCAGTAAGGAAAGCAAATATTGTGAGCTTTTCTTTATCGACAGGGACGTGGTGGTACTTATTCAAGGTCCAGCCCTGGGACAGGAGCTCACCTTCCTGCAGGAGAGGCAGAGGGGACACCTTGACACACTGTTCCTCCTATTCACAGCTAAGCAGTTTGAGCTTCTGGAGGAGTTTGCTAACCCCCAGGAGACAGATATCCACAGCCTTTCTCCATCCCTGTCTGGCAGACTGTTACCCAAAGCTGCAAAAGTCCTTTCCTCCATGCACACCATCTCATCTCTCTGTTTCACAGCTGTGCCGGGAGGGTCTGATGTTCCCAGCTCCTCCCCCGGAGGAGCGCTTCTGCAGTTTGTTGAGCTACAGCAGGGAGTAACACATACAGATGCTTGCAGGCTTGTGCGGAGAAGCCCTGTGAAAGGCAGTTTCTACAGTTTCTAAACCCTTCAAAGCCAATTTTCAGGTGTAGCTTGTAGGCTGGGATTGGCTATGAGCAGCTGCAGTGGGTGTTAGTGCAGTGCTGGGTAGTGCTGTGGATACTTCATGCTCCCAAAGCTGCATATTCAGCTTGCCTCTCTAAGGAGAAACAACTGCATTTAACTAATACTAGGGTCATCTGACATTAGCCTGCTTTGCTTAGCCAAGATACGCAAAGTGATAGCTAATCCATTTGGGCAGCATTTTTACATGTCAGTGATGGATTTACCTGACCACTCAGACAAGCTCCAAATATGCCAGTGCAGCTCTTCCGTAAGCACATATCCAGAGACATCCATTCTTTTCACAGCAGGGCAGAAAGGCCGCTTTATTATTCATCGGGGGAAAGAAAAAAAAAAAAAAGGATATTTACCACAATGACTCTGGAGGCAGCTGTATAACCTGGCTCGGGCAGGGCAGAGCCATCCCACGGAGCTGCTAGCAAGTGGCATGCACAGAGCGAGGTCTCTCCTGCTGCAGACATCTCCTGCCACTTCCTTGCTCAGGAACACAGATGATGTGTGCTATCTATGTATGGACATCTGACACCATGGCACCAGCTTTGTACAAGATCAAAGCCTTTCTGTAGCAAATACCTTTGCTTTTAACATTAGCAGCTGAAATTTGTTGTTTGTATCACAGCTGCTTTTGAAGTCATCGGTCACCTTTGTGGCCCCGCTGTACCAAACATCTACACAGGCTTTGCAAAAGGTATTCAGTGTCCTGGGGAATTTATATCCTAAATAGGCAAGAGGGACAAAGGTTGGGGGAAAGAAAGGGCAAGTTAGTGACAAGAATCTTAAACACAGAAAAATTAATCGACTGGCCTGGGTTCACATGAAAGCCTGTGTTGGAGACAGTTTAACTAAAATGTCTTTGATTTCAGCCAAGTGTCTTCAGCACAATCCCACTGCTCCCCTCTGTTCTGCGGGGACATGCTGATTTCCTGGTGTGGGGAGGGTACAGGAACCATCTCTCGCCCCTGGGAAGGGTATTTTGTTGTTCAGGTGTGGGTATATAGGCTGGGCTTTTGCTTTTCACCACCAAGGCTTTGAGGAGCATTTTTCCTCCAAGGAAAGAGTCTAAAGCAGGTATGTGTGATTCTTAAAACATCCAAGATAATTCTCAAGCACTCCAAATCCGGGTATCAAAGCCTATGGGCTTCTCTTTTCAGTCAAGGATTTTAATAGTCTAGTGTTCCCATGGAATGGGAGAAAGATGACTTTTAGGTCTCTGGTGGCTGAGGACAGCTACTTCACGCGTTGCAGTCAAACTTTTTCCTTTAACCTGGACAGGGAGTCTTAGGGTGGCAGCTGTGTGAGTGGGAGGGAGCCCTCTCCCAGCCGGGCACAGGCATGCCCCTTACCTCCCAGCCCAACCTCCCTGGGCAACAGCAACCATAAAGAGCAACTACAGTGGGGTCTGCATGAACACTGAGTGTCCAAAATCCCACGGCTGGTCCTGCTGCATGGTGCTTTGGTGCCGGTTGTTTTCTCTTCGAGGTTATTTAGATTTTAGCTCCACCCATTGATCAGGGCTAGCATAAATTAAAGCTTCTCTCTTGCTGTGGTGCAGAAGTGTGGCAGCACTAGATATTTGTTTCAGGGTATGTTCTGTTGCAGGTTGGCCCAAAAGCAGATCTTTTCAGACATAGGTTTCAAATCAAGGAAAAATTTTTAGACAGCAGAAAGCAAATCAAGCCCCAGCAGCTTACAGAGATGTTTTCTTCTTTAATTATATAAACTAAATTGTAATCAACCCACCAGCTAGCACTGATTAATGAGGGATTGCTAAATGGGAAACTGCTCTTACTATTTTTGGTCCATCAAAGAAAAGCTGGGGACACGATGATGTTTTAATGAAGCCAGATGGCCAAAGCTGCTGTACTGAAATCCAGCCATGAAGAAGAAGGCTGGAACAGCACAGGAACGTTCAGCACAGGCTGCCCTTAAAGAGAGGAAACGTACCATTTTCTGATATTCCAAGGACTGGAAAGCTTTGGAAATTCCACCTTATGTTATATTGTTTTGCACTGTTTCTAGCGTGACTTGGAGTAGACCTCATATCTGAATACTGCAAGTCCTAGTAAATGGAGTACTTTATCATTCATGAGATCATTTGATATCTTGACTGTTATTAATGTGGAGAACTGAAATTCATGTTTAGTGGAGTCAAAGGGTCAAAAATGTTTTGGGTGTTTGTGGTTTGTTTTGGTTTTGTATTTTTTAGCGTAAATTGGTAGAACCGCACTGACTCCAGTGGAAATCAACCTATTTCTATTGTTTAGAGACTTGGCCCTGTAGTTTTTCCTTGATAAGCTTAGTTTGCATGAAATAAGATTCATAGCCTCAGGTGAAAACATACGCTAGGCAGACTTTGTGCAAAATTAAACATGTATTTCTTCTAGAGATCTCAGCCTGAACTGTAATATATCTGTGTGTCAGTCCTGGGCTCCCTGCATGGTTTGGCCCATATCCTTCATAGTCAGACTTTCTTTTCCACGGGCTACCTGCACATTTCAGCCAACACCAGGTGGGACCCACCTGCTGCTCCACTCCTGCCTTACTCCTCTCCAGGTTTTGCTAAATGTTGCCAAACTATCTGAGTATTTTGGCAATACGCAAGGCAAGGATGAAATCCACAAAACTCTTTTCCTCCCTTGACTTTGGTGGAGTTGCTTCTCTCATTTGAAATCAGGTCCAGCATCTCCAAAGTGGGCTAGCTGGAGTGCTCTCCTGGTGCACCTCTGAACCCCCAGAGATGTTGTCCTGCAAGGGCAGCTGGGGCTGCGGCTGCTGGAGCCGCTGGGGCTTGTGGCACACTGCATCTTGCTGCCATAGCCCAGTTGCCCTCAGTACTGAGCTCTCTCCAAGTCCCTGTTCTGGACACAGAACAGGAATTTGCCTCCAGGGATATCAGAGAGTAGTAGTGACTCACCAGCTTATATAGGCATTTTGGATGCAACAATTCTGTTTGTAAAATGTTTGCAGTTAATGAATTAATTATGTTACACTCTTCTTCTGTCAGTAAACCATAAAATAAACAAGTAATCACAGGAAGCTGGCTGGGTGTGTTTCCATTTGCGTTTCGAGTAAACACAAACACAGGAAAAGCTGGAGCACACCATTGCTGCCCACAGGTGCTCAGATTTGTGCACCAGACTCAATAATTGAAAGCAATCAAGATTTCTTGGAAAAGAAAACCTTGGAAGGGGTGTTGCTACGTTGGTTCCCAAAGCATGTGGGTACCTGCTGCCACTATGCTACGGATGAAAGCGCCCTCCTTTCTTTTGGTTTTTCTTTTTGAGGCATAGTGATTAAGAGTTAGAAATCTTTGTCCTAATATTTGATCCTCATGTCCATAGTGCTCAAAGAACTACCTCACTGGTCACACTTTGGCGTTTGCCTTTCTTTTCCATGAGGATTAATTTATTTTAAGGATCTGTCCATTGGTAGGTGCACCACTTGTGCTGCCTCTGGCACATCTGAAAAAACAGGTCTTGGATGTTTTGTGGCTGGAACTGCAGTTGGTGCTAATGAATTAATTCTGTTACGGGAGTTACAGGATGTCTGTGTGAAACGGGTGATACCTGAATCAGCCAGGACGGTAGTTACAGTCAGAGCTGCTGTGGCAAATCCTATCTGGTCCTGTGTCAGCGGGTGTTTCACTCTATCATTGAGGCAGGTTCTTTCACTGATTTTTTTATATATTTGCTCTTACTATGTTATTTTATCTTCTTTCTAGACAGCTTTAAACTGGTAACAGCAGCTACTTGACATGTAATTAAATCTAATGACAGTTAAAATTATGCATGCTTGAGTGTTTTGGTCTTTGAAACTAAATTTATGATATTTGCACTTTCTCTTGTAGCAAAAACATGAGCTCTCCTCGCAGACAGATGGCTTTCCAGGTGACAAACATTTGGGAAGGCTGGATTTAGCAGCAAGCCTTCAGTGTGCATACAAAACTCTGACTTTTGACTGGAGGGCTCCTTGATCTCAAACTACGTTGATGGGGTGTTTGTTCCTGGGAAAACAGAATAAAGGCAAGCTAAACTTTCTCTTAAAATGTTTGTAGCACTTACTGCGTTTGGCCAGCTGCCGCAGTTTGGCCTTAAAGCTGCCGGGGGAGACTTGCGTGAGTTGCACACACGTGTCGGATTTATGTGCTTTGCCCTGTAGCATTCGGACCTGTTGATACCTGCTTGATGCTTCACTTGATACATGAAGTGAAGTGAAGTGAAGTAGCTTTGGTCATAGCATGTGACAGTCTGACATTGTACTTCAGCAACGTGAGATGGGGTAAACTGAGGAAAGTCTCTCAATTTTAAGGAAAAGTGGCTGGACTGTGTTGAACCAGTTCTGCTCGTGGTGCCTTTCTGCACAGCTGGCGTGTTTGCTTCTTGCATTGCTGCTGAGCATGAAGCTGGTGACTTATTATAGCTATGAGGTCTCTTTCCTGAGTAATAAAAGTTAGTTAAGGGTCCATCACTGTAAAACTAAGACTATTTTTCTTCATATGCATTTCTTTGTTAATATCTGCAATGGATTTATCTGCTGCTTGGCACTCACTCAACACTCTGAGATTTTTTTTCTGCAGCGTTTGCAGTTAGCTTTCAGTTTTACTACACTGAAAAACCGGGAATCAGCAACAAATTGCCTGCTTTTGCTCTTCCTCTCCTTTTCCAGCCCACTTTCAAATATGCCTCTCTATTCTTGAAGCATAATTTGTCCTCTGCTATGACATTGCCTCCTTGATTATCTTGATTCCAACACGTTTCTGATACTGATTCGTATCCTTAGCTGTAAATCAGGTGTAGCAGGGTGTAAGCAGGACTTACGGTTGAGATACTGAATTTGGACATGCCAAAGTGATCAGAATCATTTAGAATGGACACTTTTTTCCAGGATATGACAGCTCATGCAATAAATAGATGGCATAGATCCCCATGCAGAGCTGGTCCAGATCCAGGTGTGCATAGGACAATATTCAGCGTGCCTGCCTCTCACTTTGAAGCAAAGCTGGCCAAATACAAGAGAAGATCTGATAACTTTTCTTTCAATGAATTCTCCAGTCTTGCACTGGAGGCAGCTGGAGTTTGATCTGGAGAAGGAGTAAGAGCTGTGTAAAGTCTAGGGAATTGACCATGCATTTTGA
>NW_008824010.1:1889616-1911568 GCF_000699105.1 Pygoscelis adeliae
ACGTGTGCTGTGCAGCAGCTCCTCTGGGCGCTGCATGGAGGGAGCCTCAGGCATGGCTGGGGCAGATAATTTCAGCGCAGGCATCCCGGTGTGGCAGTCACGGCAGATGCAAGTGGGACAGCACCGGCAAGAGGAATATTTTTTTCTAGGCAGCTCTGCCAAGGTGTGGATTTGCTCTCTGAGATCTGCTCAACCTTTGGCCTCTCCTTTCAATGTCCTCAAGCAAACACTGAAATGAGAGGTTTCCTAGCAAGCACCCCAGAGAAATGAAAGGAGATCACCTGCCAATCTGGAAATCCCACCCCTCACAACTTGGCCACGTGCTGAACTAGTGACCTAGAGCTAAAGAGCTCCTTATATCCCAAGCCAGTCCTTGCCCATCTTGCAGCTGTAAGTGAAACACAACTGTGCATGTTGATTTGTTGGCCAGATCCTCTTCTGGGACCATGTGCTGAGGTTTTTCTGTCTAGTTAGAGGTAGACTGAAGAATTGTTGGCCCGGTTATCTCCCAGGGAGTGAGGTGGGGCATCCGCACAGGAGAAAGGGGTGGCCCAAATCGGCCTCATCTTGTGCCCTTGCAGTGACCAGGTTGCAGGAACAAGGAGGGGGCTCAGACCGGACACGGGTTATCGATCAGCTTAAATCAGGCTCCATCAGCGGGCGAGGAGGAAGGTTTATGCCTATGATTGCTGCGACTCTGCGAGTGGGAATTGGGCAGAGGGTGGGCGCTGCACCACTCCCCACTGTCGGTGCCCACCCTGTCCAGGCAGGTTTTGGGCAGAGGGATGCACAGCGCGGTGAGCAGCTGCTCTCTGCTTTGCTACTTGAACTGCAGGACTTTTTGTAAAAGTCCTGTAGTTTGAACAAAATGGACAGAGGATTTTTAAAAATAAGTGTAAGCAAACTGATGAACAAAACTTCATCTTCAAGTGAGAAATTGTGTTGTTTTGCCTCCTAAAGGCTGAAATGAGACAATTCAGTTTTTGGAAAAAGAAAAAAAAGAAAAGAAAAAAGAATTTCCAGAAGGATTCTTAAATGTCTGGGTGGATTTGCAAATAGTTGGCTAAACACACACGTCATCCTCTTCTGGCAAAGACACCATCCAACTGAAAACATTGCCTGGCCCCAGCTGTAGTTTGCTGCCTGTTTCAGCCACCAGAGTGGGTACCCGGCCTTTCCTTGCTGGTAGGAGCAGCGCAGGGGCTGGCGTCTCTGTCCTGGCCCTTTTTGGACACCCTGCCATGGTGTATTTACAGCTATACTTTCTTTGAGTCTTGAGGCATTGATAAATGCTCCCTAGCTTAAAATAGCAAGTAATTGGAGTTTTGACTTCTGCTACCTGGAGTTCAGCTGGTGAAATCCAGTCTGTGGGGCACCAAATGCCCTGGAGACGGGGGGATTTAAGACTTCAGGATGATGAAAGAACTTCTGGTCTCACCTCACAGAGAAGAAAGAGCTAGCAAATAGGGTGCAGGTGTAGGGGCATGATCTGAAGTATGCAAGCACACGGCCACGTGTGCACACACATCCCTTTCACACTGATTTCAAATTTTGTTTATGCAAAAATCAGCTCTTGGATCTTTGACTGATGATAGGTTTCTGCAAGGAGGAATAAATAGGGCGCAATAATTATTTTGTAGCTATTGTTAACCAAGCAATTAATCTGTCTTGGGGGTGGCAGTTCCTTCTTCAGACCTCACTGGCTGCTCGGGCCCCCCATTTATCTTCAGCAGGCTCTTGTGGTTGAGTTGCTGTTTGGTTTCAGGAAGAGGACAGCTGCCTAATGTTTGGTATCTGAGTGTGACTGATGCCCTGTAAAGTTAGTCAGGGATGCGGAGCTGGGGCACATGCTGCTTGTGAACTGCGCAGAGCCTTGCTTTTACCTGTAGACTTGGAATAATATTCCCTTACTGTTGCCTGTGCTGAGTGGTGATGGATGTGAATGTTAAAGAGCAAAAAAAAAAAACCCTAGCCTGGGGTGGAAATTGAAAGGCTTGAATGAAACATCTCATCATTCAAAGATGACCCAGTATTGACTGAAACATCACCTGCAATCGTTCCCTGATTTGCCGGTGTCTTCTTTTGTCTTGGCTTTGTTGTGCTGATTTTACAAACACACTTGCAAGCCCCTGCTGAGAGCACAGCACTGGCTTCAAATGAGAAACAAGACCGTGCAGCCCAGGGCTGAGGCTGTGTGTCCTCCTGGGGAGGCAGGGAAGCCCTGCGCCCTGTGTTGAGCCCAGCTCACCTCCCAGGGCACGGCAGGACCTCTGGCATGGCCATGCTTCCACAGCACGTTGCTCGTGCTGCTTTCAGGCTGCTTGTTGCACCTACAGAGCCATGGCAGGCTTTTTGCAAATATTTTCTGTGAGACACGTTGGTTGTGGTGGGCTTGGAGAAGTTAATCAGAGCAGTACCACTGGGGACAAAAGCGTTCAACTGATTAACTCTGGAGACAGATCTGCTCCTGTGTCATTCGGTAACTCTTCTGCACTGCCCTCATTGATGTGCAAAGCCTGGATGAATTGAGATTTGCAAACTGCCCTCTCATTTTGACTATCTGATTTTAGAAAAGATGGACTGTGCTTTCAGAAGGTTCAACCCACAGTAGCTTTCCTTCACAACAATAGAAACTGCTTGTGCTGAGCTTGTCTTGAGCTTGTCTGGCTATTTCTGAGAAAGGAGAAGTTAAAATTGCAATTTCCAAAAAAAAGAGGCCAAATTTTACATTCTGACCCATGATAAACAGCTGACTAAGCGGAAAATGGGTTCATGAATATGGCAAGCCTTTTCACCTCTCATCCATGTGCTCCCTCTTCCTTACAGTAGGGTAAATGATGCTTTACTCTCTCTAATGGGCTTTGACTAGTGTGTCTCCAGACTGAGGAGGGTCTGAAAACTAAGAAGGACTGTCAGTGTAGGAAATAGCTAAATATAATGGTATTCCCTTCTGAAATCAGGAAGGGGCTAATCCTGAAGTAGGACTTGCTGGTTGATGTACTGCACTGCAAGCAGGGTGCAAGTAAGGCGCCCTGACCTGCAGGACCACTGCGGATGGTGTGCGTGGAGGCAGTTGGGAACACAAAGTGAGGCTCTTCCAGTTTCTGCAACAGCTCAACGTTGAAACTGCATGCATGAGAGTCCTCTTCCATGACATGTGCAATCTTCCCCATATATAACAAACTTTAAGCCCATGCATGAAAAAGGCAATTTATTTTCCAAGCATATCACCCAGGGAGGCTGGAAGCAGAGCTTTCACTGTCCTCATGAACAATGACCACTTAAATGACTTGAAGGGGGAGTAGATGGTTAAAACCTAAATTCAGTTTCTGTATAAGAAAATGGAGTTCACTGCCAAATGGCATATCACACTGCAGTCCTGAATTTACTCCTAAGCATTAATTTCCTTCTAATTCTGTAACTTGGTTAGAGTTGTGTTGGCATTGCATCGTTGTATGCTTGCTAATGAGGTGATGGGGCTAATGTAAGCAGAGGACTCCTGTACGGATGTTGGCAGCATCCCAGAGAAGGTACTTTTAGACTCATTGGAGAAGTGCCAGATATCATGGAGGACGTATTTATACTAATGATGTTTTATCATCAGTGAAAGCCAGCACAGGCAAAGTGTTCTTGGTGTAGGCAGGACTATATTTGCTTTTCGTAGCAGTAAAGCAAAATCACCTCCTGTGAAGGGAACAAGTGATCTCACTAATAGGGAACTAGCGCTTTTATAATTGAGAATATTAGGGACTTCAGATAGCATAGCTTTTGCCCATTGAAAATCACATCTCCTCACCCCCCCTTCTCTCCCTCTGTCTTTTCCTCCTGGACTTGGTGATGTAGGTCTGGTCCCTCAGGCTGGATGTTGCAGTTTGTCGATGGATGCCCTGAGAATAACAACATCAGAGGTTCCCAATTCCTCCTGGGAGGAGGGCAGAGGGCAGATACACTTGTCCAGGACAGATGGTGCTCCCCAACATGGGTGCTCATGTGTTTGGGTTCAGCGCATTAGGGGATGCTGCATGTTCCCTGACCGTGGCACTGTCATGAGAAGCCTGTCTTGCTAACCGTGGTGTAACTCCACTACAGACACCTGTGTGAATGGAGAATCAAGCCCAGTGCATACACATGAGTGTAGAATAAATGTGAATGCGACCAAAACCAGGACAAACACCCCTGGATATGCCTCATCTACGTTGTCCGGTCCTACCCCAAATTCAAACTGGATTGCATGTCACGACCATCAGCTGCTTTGTCTTTATTTCATTGTTTTCAGTCCTCATGCAACTACAAATTTAGCATTACTGCTAAAGAAAAGAAAGAGCAAACCACAGCCATTCACGGGATAACATAATTTTAAACTCTGTGAGACAGCTGATACTATTAAAAAGCATGGTCCTGTTATAGGCTTTCATTATTGATGACTACTTGAGGAGACATACGCTATAAAATATAAAGATAAAAAGCGAAAGGTTATTTAGATAGATGTTCAGCTGAATGTTGCTAGCATCAAATCAGCGGCACTGAAGAAAATGAGAACAGACATATGGCACAGCCTCTGGACTAAATGTGTGCACATTATGGGTCTGCTAAGGCTTTGCATTTACAATGTACACTTTAAATCAAAGCAACACTGAAGTCAGTATTGATTGTTCTTGGAGATATATTTTACCTTCAGGCACTGCTGTTTCCCAAAGGAGCGTGAGCAAGAACGTATGTCTCTGTGCAGTGCTGACTGCTCGTGGACAGGGATCTCCCCGAAATCCTCTGAAACCGATTCCTCCTTTGGAAGTACCCGCTGCTGCTGCTAAGGGACCGCTGTCTGTTCTTCAGGTACTCCCTGTAGTTTTTGGTGAGCAGGGTGTAGAGGAAAGGGTTGATACAGCTGTTGCTGTAGGTCAGACAGGTTGTCAGATAATTAATGTTCTTCATCACCTTGGGAGATAAAGGGAAGGATTCATAATACTGGAAGAGGAGCTGCCATATCCAGAAAGGCAAGAAGCAAGCCCAGAACACCAGCACTATCGTGAAGATTAAATAGAGCACCTTTTGATTTGGTAGCCGCTTGGTCTGCTTGAAGGATGCTGTTTGCGACACCCAGTAAATCTTAGCTAATCGGATGTAAAGGTAGCCAATGATTACCCCTGGACCCACGATGCTGGTACCAAAAAGTATGGTGAGATAGACTTTGTAGGACAGCTTGCTCCAAGTGGGCAGGCAGATGCTTTTGTTGTCGCTTTGCACTAGCTGGATCATGATGAGCATTGGGAGAGTGAGCAGCAGTGACACCAGCCAGATGACAACAGCAATGGCCTTTCGGTAACTCTTGGACCTCTTCACTGTGTCCAGGGGCTTCAGCACAGCAAAGTAGCGCTCCGTGCTCATGACTGTGAGGGTGAAGATGCTGGCGTGCATAGTGAGGAAGTCCAGACTGAACAGGATGCGACAGCCAATGTCCCCAAAGTACCATTTCTGAATGAAGTAGGTCCCAACGATGAAGGGGATGGTGAGAAGGTAGAGCAGGTCTGCCAGTGCAAGGTTGATGATGTAAATGTACATGGAGGCAGATGATCGCAAGTAATGGCACATCACCAGCAAGGTGTAGACGTTGCCCGTCACCCCAATCACGCACATGAGGGAGAGGATTGTCCCGATGGTGCAGATGGCGATCATGTCCTCCATGGAACTGGCAGCTGGCACACCATCCCCGGTGGCATTGGCGGAGGCGTTGGGTCTGATTCTGAACAGGCTGCCCTCGCTTGTGTCTGTCAGCATGTAAGGGGTTGCAGAAAAGTGGCTCTCCAGCTCGTCAGTTAAGGACATCCTCCCGGCCTTTTAATGCCAGAGGCTTTGTTCATGCCACGGGGGTCTGAAGATCTGTTCTTTCTGCTCTGAGAAATGCGACTGCTGGGAGATGTTGAACCATTTCTTAGCGGGGTCTCATCCAAGGAAGATCTGCATTCTCTGCTAGAAGAAAGACATCAGAAACCAACATATTAGAAATCTGCCAGAGCAACACAAAGTATCATTTAGAAGTTACCTGTCCCTGAGTACGTATCTGCACTGTCTGCACGTACCAAAGGTCTTCTGCACTGAGGCCACTCGTATGTAAGGTCCATGCCATCATTACGAGACCACAGCTTTGAGGAATGACATTTCTTAGTGTGTCCACGGAAAAGAGATGAAAGAGACTGTGTGGATCATTGGAACCGCTTGCTGCAATCCTTAAAATTAGTTTGAGGTTGGGGAAAAGAAGCATCCTTCCTAAATTCATAATGGCAGCTTACAGACCTCTCAGCGTGATTGCTTAAACCTCTTTGCTAAGCTCTTAATTCGGAAGGAGTAAGAGACCCCAAAAAAGGGAAAACAAACTTTGGATTTGCCACTTGCAGTCAAATTGTTGTCTATTTTGTGTAAGTGATACACTCAAAGCCCTGTCCAGCATTTCTGCAGTGTTTTCACAGAGCAACTTTTCCTTGAATGAGAAGCTCCTGCTATGTCCTGACCTGCAGTTTCAAACTGTAGTTGAGTGATGGAGAAAAAAAAGCATTTTCTATCTATAGAGCAAGTTGTGGGTTGCCGTGGGTTTTGTATGTCTGTAAACACAGGTTTTTTTCATGCTCTCTGTCAAGTGTGATCCCACAGATTTTCACGTGTCTCTGCATAGATAGATTTCAGACAAATCTGTCTGTGAACCCGTCTAAACAGCCTTATGCAGCGAGGTGTGAGATTGCTCTGCAGCATGTTAGGCAGGTAGTCACTCTTTGTATTTGGGAGCTTTTGGTTAGCTCAAGCCCAAGACTATACAAATCACGACTGTGTTGCTTTGAATTTATAGTGGCTCTGGATGTAGGCAAAGGGAGATCGCACCTACCGGAGAGAAAGAAACACTGAAGAAGTAGCTAAAATGCCTGAATTTTAAGGCATACTAGAAGCCTGTGCCAACCTAGAGGTCACTGCACACAGAAGTGCGTTTGCACTATGCATTTTACAGGGCTCAGATTGCCTCTTTGTTTGGAAAACGCCATGAGAGGGGGTGCTGGAGTGCCTTGTTGTTGCAGGGCTCAGCAGGCAAAGACTTCCCTCTGCCTCATTCCACTGGGCAGGTTGGGTTTGTTTTATCTTGGGAATTTAATAAGTTTTGCAGCTTTTCCCAGTGAGTTCGGTGTCCCTTTGCCTCCACACCAGCTCTGACTCCTTTGCCTCTTTCCTCCCACTTGCTTCTTGGCAGCAGGATTACAGCACCAGGCCCTCGTCCACTGCCCTTGTGTCAAAGACCCTGACGGTGACCTCTGTAACACTTGAGGATGGACAATGTTCATCATCTTCACGGCTTGCCCTCATCTTCTTTTCTTCCCATTACAACCTGCTGCGGGAGATGGGTGCTATGGAGATGTCATGCAAAAATTCTGCATAAAAGAGAGCAATCCAGAACAGAGGGAGAATGAGATTTCTCCTCACTTAACAATTGGGATAGGGGTGCAAAAAAAGAGAGAAAAACCACAATACACAGAGCTATCTCCCACCCGAGTTCCTTGGGTACAGGCATCAAAGGGGGAGAGATGAAGCGTGGTCCTGCACTGGTCAGTGCCCCTTTGGGACGTCGTTCCTCTGGGCTGGTCTCCAGCAGCTTCACCAGCACCTCAGCTTTCTTGAACCTTGCAACCCCAAATCTACCTCCTCCCTCCCCTGCCGTGCTGTGCGGTCTCCTCCTGCTTGGCTTTGGGCATGTGTAGCCAGCCTGTCCATGCACTGACTTGCTCCCTCATCGTCCACTTTATCGATGTTCATGTACGAGCTGTGCTGGCAGCAAAAGCGTCACGCGTGAAGGAGACGTGGATGCTCAGGGAGCTCTGCCTGCTCCTCTGCCACACGATTGCCGGCACACTTGGTTGGAAACAAATAGCTCTGCATGGGATGCTCCAGCTAAGCCCAGAGCTGGTCACACACTCAGCTATCAAGCTTAGCTGAATTTGTGATAGCTCATTTTCAGGAGCATGTTTCCATGGCCCAGGTGCTGTCTTCTTGCAGCTGCCTCACTTTGTGCTGCGGGCACTTGTAGCAGATCTGTGCCATGCCTGTGCACACATCTGTGCGGTTCCCTGGTGTGACAGCTCCTGCCGGAGAGAGCTCAGCACACCGCATCTCCCCGCTCTGCTCCTCTTCCACTGAATCTGCGTTTTGCTTCATTCATAAAATGACTACAGCACTAATTCAATTCAGACACTTCACCTGTCTCCAGACAGAGCCCGCAGCTAGGCAAGTCCTCACTCCTAGAGGAGGAAAATTAAGCAAACTGGGGAAACCTTGCATTGTTTTAAAGTTACTGTCATTGCTGCACTCGTACATAAATGCACACACTCACACATATGCACACACACACACACACACACACAATAGAGAGATGGTTATTCCAAGCAGCCATTCAAGCATCTTATGGTCTAAGCAATTTTCTCAGCCAATCCTGCCTTTCCCTCTACATTATCATCACACAGGAGTACCATGCACATTCCAGTATCTACAAACATAAATGAATTCCTCCTGCTCAAACCTTGCTTTTAAATCCAGCAGATGAAGCTTCCTACAAGAAATAAAATAAAAATGAATCTAGTAGTATTAAAGCTGAAACTTAAAAAAGGAAAAAAAAAAAGGGAAAAAAGAAAAAAAAGAGAATCCTTCTTCGTGGGCAGACAGCGAGAGATCCCTGTGCTCCGTCGCATCTGGAAGGGCAGCGGCAGGAAGGGAGCGTGCTACCTAGCCAAGTATGTTTGAAATCTGTGCGCTCTTAATACTCTCATTCTCCTCCCTTCACTCACGCCTGCTATTTCTGTTACTCAGTGACGTTAGGCATAGCGTGGCTTTGACTGCAGCCAGCGAAGAGCCTTTTTAAAGAAGCAGTATTTTGATAGCCGTGGCTTGTTTAGCCGGCTCCACCCTGCCTGGCCGTGAGCCAACTGGGGATGTGAGATGTCAAGGCTGTTTTCATCCCAGGACCGGTGATAGAAAAAGCCATCCCGCCCCTCCTCACATCGCATCGAAGAGCGCAAATGCCTAATGTTACCTGAGCAAAACCGTTGTGTCAGAGGAGAGCGGTCGGGCCAGGGAGGGTTAAATTCATGCGGGAGGGTCGGCTGCCCAGGGAGACGGCAGCGCTCCTCAATTCGGAGATCAATTCCAAAGTGAAGCCAAAGTTTATTTGGGTTGGACGGCTTATTAACAGACGACTCTGTGCTGTGGTATCACGCACCACAGCATCTGAGATATTTCAGACTGGCGCTAACAAAACGTTACCCAGGTTGTTTGGGGTTCAGCTGGTTGCCTTTCCCCAGTGATACCCGAGGAGGGTAAAGACAGAACGAGATCAACCAGCTGCCTAGAAAAAATGCAGTGTGAGGAAGGGGCTGGAGTTAAGAAATGCCAAAGCTAAACTCAGGATTATTTTGACAGCAGCTGAATATTGTGTTGGTTGCTTGCACACGATGGGGTTGCTCTTCCCCCCACTTCCTCGCTTTAGTTCTGTGGACCGCAGAGGATTGCTTCTGATTTATGCCAGCAGGAAGCGAGAAGCACCCGTCTCTCCCAGGGTGTCTCCTTCTGGACACGGGTGTGTGGGAGATGCCTGCCAGGCCCATTGCTTGCTTCACCGGTTTGCATTTGGACAACCACTGCAATTCGGTGATGCTTCCCAGCATGGGGCTCCTGGGAGGCGGCAGCGCCTGGCATACCAGCCGGCCCCGGCTCATCCATCCTGCATTGCTGTTACTAACCGAGAGCTGTTTCCTCCTCTAACTCCTTCCCTGGATACTTGTATCATTTCTTTGTTCTCAACCTTTTATACTCTGCTATCCGGGTGCTTTCAGAAGCATCTTGTGTCTGAGGTCTTATCTTCCTGCAGTGTGAACCCAATTTTGCTCGAGCCACGCAGGGTGACTGTGGTAGCACCTGGAAAGATTGGTGAGCACCGGTTGTGGCTGTCCCTGTAACGGGGCAGTGGGTGTGCAAAGCAAGGCCCCTCTGAGATATGCGCTTTTGAGTGTGGTGTGGACTCGGGTTAGGAGCAAATCCTCATGTGGAGGGTTAATTTTGTAATGAAAATAGATTTTATGTTAGCAGCTCTAACAAGGGCTGGCTGAGCTCTAAAACCCCAGCCCAAGCACCCTCAAATGTACATGTTTTGCTCTGAAGATTTGCTCTGAATCTGTATTTTGTGGCTGGGCCCTAAACATCTTTGGAAAAGTGTGGGCTGGAAGCTGCTTCTCACGCTGCTCTCCGGGTGAGATGGAGCTGCCCATTGACTGCGTGACTCCGGTGAGTGGCAGTGGTCCCTTGGTGAGCGCTGATGGTGAAGCCCTTGGCAAAGTGCCTTATCTGTGGGTGGCCCACTGGGAGCGAGAAGGTCATGCATGTGGCAGTCTCCTCTTCACATACAGAGCAGGGACAAGCCGCTGGTGTCCTTGAATCCCCTTGCTGCTGTCTGCATGCAACGCAAAGGGCACATTGGCACGAGCCCTGTGCGAATGCAGCAATGCTGACGGGGGAGGTGGGTGCCTCTGCTGGGCACGTCTTGGTCATGCTGCTTCAATCTCCAGCGTTTGGTAGGTGTGTGCAGGTTCTCTCCAGGCACCTATGCTGGAACTGTCACACTCCTGTCACTCTTCTGTCACTGAGGTGCCAGTTGGGTTGGTAATGATCCATGCCAGGGAAAGGAAGGGGGAATGGGATGGGGGAAGGCTTCTGTCTAATCTATCAGTTTCCTGGACCTGTTGGTCCCAACCTGGTACTTCCTTTTTTGGTGTTTAAATCTTTTGAAAAATGTTATACCAGTGTGTTTGTTTATCAGGAAATCTCAGTGCCCACGGGGCTGCCATTAGGGGAAGCTGGACTCCCATATGGTCTGTGTCCTGCTGGAGTCATTAGAGGTGTCTGGAGAGGCGTTCGAGAACAGCATGGGCGGTGTCAGGTTCACAGCCCTGGCTCAGAGGGTTGTTTGTGGTTGTAGTTTTGCTGCATCTGTTCCCCTTATTTTCCTCATCAATAAAACAGAGATCGTAGAGCCCACTTATCACCCAGTGCCCTGAGTTTCAGGGCTTTTCACATTTGCCAGATGCTATTAGAGCTATAGACAGGCGTTCCAGCCCGCATGATTTGTAACAGGACTAGGAACTGCACAGTCAGTAACGGATGAAGGTAGGAGCCCTCTGAGATATGAAACAGGTCTGTTTAATCATTCAAACAATATCTACTGCTACAGGGCTTGAGTTCTGCATAGGGGCCTTCTGAAATTACTGCAAAGGTAATAACCATTATTATTCTATTAAATATAGGGCAAAAAAGATGACTTCTCCCCTTTGATATAAGGATTTATGCCAGTGCTATGTGAATCTGATAGTGTTTGGTTACTGATTCAAACCTCAACTGAACCATTCAAATCTCTTGTGTGTCTTGAGCTGGGCTGTGCACCCCGCCAGCTGTGCACCCTGCCAGCTGTGCATTCTGCCAGCTGTGCACCCCACTGGCTGTGCACCCTGCCGACTGTCTGCTGCTGCCCCCGGTCTGTGCAGGGCCCCTTCGGCATGTTCCACTTTTGCTGGGGCAGTTTTGAGACCAGGTTTGCCAGCAGCCATGGGCTCCCTTCTGCTCTGAGCTGGAAGTATGAGTTTGTCTACGCATCACATTTTAAAAATGTAATAAAGTGCTGCTCCCTCCGTGTACGGAAGAGTGTGTACCACTGCAGATGCAGCCAGAATTGATAAAAGAAAAGAATCTCATGAATATGTCTGCATTCTTGGTCTGAGTTGGGTCTAGAAACACGTGCAAACTCAGGATAAGATGTGGTTCCCATTCACCTGACTCGGTTTTACTCATTTCCATGCATGATCCCCTTTAATACCCAGAAGTAGTCATGATATAGCATACGTCTTGTCTCCACTGCAAATGTTATCATGGTCACACAGAAATTCAAATTAGCTTATGCGAAGCTGCCCTGACTTTGGGATCGGCCCAAAGGAGACCAAACATTGACAGCATCGTGCTGAGCCCAGGTCCTCCCAGAGCCACACTGACAGCCGGGAGCACACGCGAATGGCAGCAGCTCCTGAGAAAAAGCATTGGTGAGATGGTTGCGGCTTGCCGTTCAGGACATGGCAGTCCCCTGTTCGCCTCTTGTTCCTAGGGAAGTTGCATTTAAATCCCTCTGTTCCAGCACTCATGGTCTAGGATACATGCAAATGTGATATCCAAATTCCCAGCTGGTCCCCAACTGCTTTTTTCACTCTTCCTGCTATCTGTCCCCGCCAGTGAAAGAGCCACCCAAACTCAGCCAACGCATTTGGAGACTTCACTGAGCTTTTTTGGCATTTTTGTCTCCTTCCTTCCTGTTTTTTTGCAATATGAAACTTCAGTTGTCCTTTCTGAATCGGTATGGCTTTGCTCTTGACTGCTTTGTGTGAAAGTGAGACGCCGGGGACTGAAATCACCAGCTCATTTTCCCTCATCCAGGATCCCTTACACAGATACCGTGTTTATAGCTGCTCTGCTCACGGAGGGTATTCATCCCTCGCTGAGCTCTCTACCAACCCAGGAGGATCTGTGTGTTACTCTCAGCTTTTCCCCTGCACAGGGGTAAATTGTACAGATGGTTCGAGGAGTGGTGCTGAAAGGGGACTGAGATGCAGTCTTGGGTTGTTAGCTACCACGTCTATGGTGTTTCTGGCCCAAGTAGTGTCACTGTCCAGGGCAGGGGAAGCAACCCAGATGTTCCCCGCTGGTGCCCTGGAGTTTGGGTGGGAAAGGGCAGAGGGGTCTAGCTCTGACTCCCTGGGGTTTGCAGGTAACACCTGTACTAGCTCCAGCCCTGGAGCGTGGTGAAGACTGGTCCTGAAGGGGTGGAAGGAGCAGAAGGGGCCAGAGCTTCTCCCAGCTTTCCTCTTGGGACTGCTCTGATGAACCGCTGCTCCTCGCTCTCCTGAATTTCACCTTGTTACTACAGGGATCCCTTCAAGATCACATAGATCACCTCTGTTCTTGCACAACAGTTACATTTTTTGGACTTCTATGAGGTCCAAAGCTTTGCTATATGGTATTGGGAGGCCAACAACCACTGCTCTCCCAGACTGAGGCTCAGGTCCCTGATTTCCCAGGAAGGTGTGTGTGGTGGGGACTCGTTTTGTGACTGTCAGGGATGAGGTGAATGGGAGCAAACGGGGTCATTTTGTGCAGTGATGGTGGCACAGGGGTGCAGAGTGCAGCAAGGCTGAGCTGCCTCAATGCTCCCCAAGGCCCCGCGCAGCTGGGACGATGGGGGTCTGTGGCTCTGCTACCCTTGTGCAACATATGCAGTCAGCTCAGGGAGCTTTTCCCCTGGTTGCTCTCCTCTGCCCTGATTGTACCATCCCACTAAGGAGGCTCTGGGCTGCTCTTAGGTCAGATGTACTTTACAGACAAACCATATTAGGAGGAGATGTTATTCCACCTCCTCAGCTGATCTGACTCCAGCCCTGAGCTCTGGACAGCAGACAGGGTGGCATTCATTTTCCTGTGTGACATGCGTGAGTGGGATCATTTGGCCTCAGTTTTGGCAGCCCTCGACATTTGCAGACCGGGCTGAGTCTCCACAAGGTGTCCCGGCACCTGCCTTGGGGCTGGGAGTCCTCCCACAGCTGTGCCAGGGACCCAAGGTACTGGACATTCAGATTGAACATCTGGTGTTTGACACGTGAATGGGGATGATTTCTCCACACTGAAGGATTCGTCTGTTTGGGGCTAGCACAGGCACTGCCGGTGCCTCTGGGGGAATGGAGCTGGGGCTCCTCCATGGACGCTCAGGATCAAGGGAGCTTCTGAGGGAGGGACCATCACTGCCTCCTGCATGGATCCTCCTGCTCAATCCCTCTTTCTATGCACTCAGGTGTGGGCTGTTCTCCAGGAGGAGGTCTGATGTATACACAACCCGCAGAGCATCCAAATCCCGCCTCCTGTCCCAGTCCCCTAGTAGGATGGCACTATGCTGCTGGCTGAGCATCCCATGCACCCACCAGGCAGGCAGAATTTGTCCCTTGTCTAACCTGCAAGGCACACTGCAGAGCTGTTAAATAGAGATGACTGATTCTGTGCCACAGCCAGATCCCACCATACTCTGCAAAGGTGGAAGGGGAGCCTCAATTACCAGGTATGACCCAGACCACCTTGATGGTGGGTGAGTTACAGCCTCCTTAATTCCTTCTCTTCCTGCTCTCCAGGAAATCCACATCTGCATCCTTAATAACTTTGCAATTTAAAAAATGGTCACTATGTCTGCGCCTTCATTCATCCATCCATCCTGCTGTGTGCTTGCCCTAGTGGGGTGTGATGAGTTGGCTGTCTCATGTAGATTCATCCTCCCTCCTGCTCCTGGGTCGCTGGCATTAAATGACCACAAGTACTTCATTAAACTTTCTTGAGCATTTGCGATGGGCTAGGCTGAGGCTGGATTTGTCACAGACTGTCAGTGCTCATTCCAGATTCGTCTTTCTTTGCAAACAGCTTAGATCGCGCTCAGGTTATGGCTGGGGAAGCCCTGGCTGGGTGAGTCTGTTACTGGAGCTGTGTTTATACAGCAGCTATGACTGCGCAGCTCCTGCTGCTGGCAGGCAGAAGCTGGTGATCTTTCTATACCTGGAACTAGAGGGCCTTGTGTGTCCATCAGACTAAACAAAGTGGTTTGACTTAGTTGTTTTTTCCCATATGCAGGGACTGGATATTCATTGGAAAATGAGTGTGCCGGTGTATCTCCGCTGGTGTGTATGCATTTCATTGCTGTCTATTGTACCAACACACTCACCTTGCATGTGCGGGCTGGTTAGTCTGGTAAGAGGCTGGCCTGAACCCTGTTTAGTCCCTGATTTTGGTAAATTAAAGGAGATTCTTACCGCACAGCAGCTGGATGTCTGAATGAGGCTGGAAGATGGGACAGCAGTGTACTGCAGCATGTAAAGCTGAGTTGTGCTCACGCACGTTCAGGAGCAGCTCCCTCAGGCACAGCCCTCTCTGTTACTTCACTCTGAAACAAAATGTGGAAAACAGCATCAACACACTACTCCCGGCGCTTTTTCTAATGCAGAAGTCAAGGTGCACAGTGTTACCACAGCAAAATGGGGCTTGACCAAATAGCACATCTGTGCGCAAAAGTTTCTGCCAAGAGCTACACTGCTTGGCTCTTTGCGTGCAAAACAAGTTTCTAACGTGCTCATTTATAAGCAGTATCTAATACCAGAGGGCCTTGGTACCAGTGCAAACAAGAAGTTAAATACATTGATTTACAATGTATTTAGGCTTTGCAAGTCTGCTTTGCCAAATCCGTTTACTTCTCAGTGTATTTACATGTGCAAACTATATGGATAGTAACAATAACTAGACCCAACCCACGTACTGTGATTTTCATCAGAGTACCAGCGATGTCTCACTGGAGCACGGGTTTTCAGAGGCTTTCCCCCTAACTGATTACATTTACATGCAAACTTTATAACTCATTTGTTCTGCTTTTTTTTTTTTTTTTCTCCTGCCCAAGCTCTTGGATCTTTTGCCACCATTAGAAATTCTCACGTAACTGCTTGTGTCCTGGATCTGAGATGTCTGGAAAAGACAAAGCATCCAGGACCTGCTGAGGAGAAATTTTCCTCACCTCTTTTCTACTGCTGCATCAAGAGTTGTTCTTTGGGGTACAGAAAACTGCGGAAGACAGAGATAAGTATGCTGGAAACCTTTGCTAATGAGCATATATTTTATAAAAGTATAGAAAATCATAATTAGCTGTGAGTGGTTTTATATCTCACATCAGTGATTAATATTTCTGCTTATGGGTTTGTCTCAGTCAAACATGTCCCTGGCCAAGCGCTGTTGTCTGCGGTGGGAGAGTGAGTCCTGCCTGTGATGGCCCGTGCTAAGTCATAAGCTTGTCTTAGCCTCAGTTGCTTTTTGGGGAGGTTTCAGCAGTGCTAAAGCTATTTCGGCAGTGCTTATAGCTGGGTGCCACTAATGCAAATAAGCTGGTGACTTTGCTGGCAGCCTTTTGCACTATATAGTGCAACCAATGTGTCATTTGCACAGCTGCCACATTAGAACTTTTAAATCAAGCCATCCTACCGGGTCCTCCATGACTTTATGAAGACAGTTCCTCCCCCACCCAGTCTGCACAGCCCCATTTACATTTTTATTAGCAAGGTCTGAGATGTGCTATTTGAGCTGCTTTATCCTTTGACCTCCCTACCTCCTTTTCAATTCCTGGAAGAGCTGCAGCGTGTTTGATTACTCGGGGTAAGGCAGGCAGGCTGTGGTAGGCAGGAGAGGTCATCGTTTCCCTCCAAATGCTGAGAAGAGCTTCCCTCTTACAAATGCCTTTTGGGAGAATCTCTTCAGCACAGAAGAGGATTTGGCCTGGGTAATATTTCACATTTTCCTCTGCGACAATTATAATCTGATCATCTTTTTGACAATATTTTGAGAGTGACTGGGGTAGGGGGACACAGACAAATGCTACTGAATTCTCTTTATTGCAAAGCACTCAAGATTAAAAAACAAAAGAATTGCAGCAGTTCTCCTGGAAATCCTCTAAATTATCATCAGAAAAGCTGTGGGGAGTACAGCCAAACTGAGAGAAGCACCTTCCATGGGCCAAAACCTGAAGCTAGACTAGAAACAAAAGTTTCCTTGCCGTTACTTGCTATTACGTATATCCTGTGCAGCACCTCCACGGTCTAGTCTGCATGGCTGTGCTGACCGTACCACTGCTTTGCAGTTAGGGTCAATGTCCTCAGTCATCCTCTCCTCCTCTCCAGCTGCCCTGTTCCCTCCTGGGAGGGTCTTCTGTATTTCTCAGCCTGGTTCCTCATAGATGGGAATTAGAGGATTTAAGAAAGTGTTTTGGGGCCAGAAGACTCATAGGGAAAAATTCAGGTTCCCACCATTTCCAGCTGAAGTTCCTGTTGCTGATCCCAGGTGTTTTCTCAGCGTGGAGGGCAGCGCACGTCCTCAGCTCTTGCTGCCTCTGCCTGGCAGCAAAGATTTCTGCTGGAGCTTTCAAAAATCTCTCACAAGATACACAAGACAAAGCGTGAAAGGTTGTCTGGCAGCATGTAAAGAGCAGCAAATGTCATTGCATAGAGTTTATGCCACTGTGGACTCTGTGGTGGCATTTGCTATTCTGCACGCATGGGGGTAGGTCTGGAAGGACCTGGGGATGGTGACAGCCACTGACAGCTGGTGCTGGTAGGGGTCACCTCTCTGAAGCAGCAGATGCTAATTCAAATTCTCCTTTAAAAAGCTGCTTTTCTGTAATAAATTATATTCCCACATAATACATTTTCTTGATTACTCTGATGAACAACTTCTATTCTCGCTGGCGATAGCTCAGTACTGACTTCTGGTGCCTGTCTTCACATTGCTGCGAAGACAGTAAAGGAGACAGTAAAGTCCTTTTTTCCCCCTTGGGACAGTGTCACCAAGCTCTGAGCCAGTCCTCATGATGTTGTTTCAGCCCCACCTGGGGCTGCTGCCCTCTTTCTGCTATGCACCGTGTTCCCTCAGGTCTTTTCAGAGCATCTCTTGACCAGAAGCATCCAGGTCCTCCCAGCAGTGTGGTAGCAGAGCAGAAGTTTGGGGGTCACCAAGCAGGGGCAGAGGCTCTGCACCCCTCTGTAAGCCATCCCCAGCTGCAGCATGGCCTGTATGGCACGGATGCTCCAGGGTATGGGCAGCATCAGCTGAAACATCTCCCTGGCACAAGGGGCTTGGCCCTGTGGTTCAGTCTGCGGTGTGCAGGGCCATTGCAGTGGATGGAGGTGTGCCCTGCCACCCGGTGATGGTGGCAGTGGTGGCGCTGGGTACCAATCTGTGGTTAGAGAGGGCTGCAGGACAAGCTGGGTCACCCACTGACTGGGTGATTTGAGTGAGATAAAGGCTTGCTTCTCCTCAAAATCCAGCGGTGGAACATCTGTCCTCAGGTATAACGAGCTTTGTGCATTTACCTCCCATGCCCTGTGTGCTGCTGTGAGGTCCCTGCCGAGGCAGGTGGGAATGGCTGCGTGCAGGGTACTTGAAAGAAAAAGACTTTGAGCTAAAAGCACTGCCAGAAATGACAGGTGTTAGTTAAAAGACTAAAAAGCATGTGCCAGTTTTTAAATAAAGCATTTTGCCCTCCATGGGTTGCTTCCTGTGATGAGGAGCAGGTAGCAGATGCGTCATCTGCGCTGGTGAGACAGTCCCTCTCTGCAGGGACGTCTGCGTCACTAGGACAAGGTTTGGGCAGCTGTGATGGACCCGGCAGAGCACAGGGGAGATGGTCACGCGGTGTTTGTTACTCATTGTCTTTTTGATGTAGGAACTGGCTGGAGGATGTTGGGTCGAGTGGACAGTGGACGTGGCACCTCACCCTGAGCAGGGACCCGTTCCCCTCGGGCAGTGGTTTCTTCCCTTCTTTCGTTTCCCTTCTCCCAGGGTGCAGCGCTTCTCTGCCTGCTGTCCCTTCCCACCATTGCTTGCTTCTGTGTTTTATAAACCCTACCTGAGAAAGATGCGACCACTGGCATTTTATGTCAGAGGGAAATTCTCCTGGAAATGTCTCTAATGTAGAAAAAGGGGCTTAATTCCCTGGCCGAAAGCAGTAGGAAGACTGAGCAGATGTCTGGTTTCACAGTTGGAGAACTTGTTTTATTGTTTCAAAATACTTTTTTCTGGCTTGCTTTGGTTCAAAGTAACACTTTGCTTAATGGAGGCTTTCTAGTAGCCAAGTGCTGCACCACTCAATGGGAAGGGGCTGCATGCAGCAAATGGTGGGGGCCGAGGATGGGGTTGGGATTGCTGAGGGCTGCCCCCCAGCACTGGTCCTGAGTGAGAGAGGGTGGTCTGCGAGGCGGTGTGCAGGGAAGCCCACGATGGGAAGGTAAACTGCCCGTTTGCAGCCCGAGCAATGCCTTTCTGCCCTCGTCGGACTGACTGGTCTGGTGTAACTCAATTTATGTGTGTTTGCATCATTGTGGTGGCTGAGGCTGCTGGCCGCACCGAGGGAAATGCTTGTCCTGCCCCAGCTGTGCTGCTCCCCACCCCTGCCTCCCTGCCTGCACTCGACTGCACTGAGCCGCTCTGACAGCACCCTCCGGCACGATTAGATCATTTTCCTCTTATTCCCGGAGTACTTGGTACTCTTCAAAACTAGTCTCACCTCACCTAAACTCTGCATGTGGACACAGCATCTTTCCCGGATCATCCTCGCTGCAAGTATTTTCTTTCATCTCTGCTGCTTTCCCAGCAGTAGCTGAGCCCGGCTGTGCCGTACCACAGAAAAGCTTACGGCAGCGGCCGCAAAAAAAAATCACCGTGAAGCCACCGCGTAAAAGTCACCATGAAGCTGCAGCATAAAATGCCCTAGTGGCTTCAGAACATTTTCATTGTATCATTGCTGCACATTTGGAGGTCTTGTAAAATCTTTATGTTTGAAACAGACTGTTCCCAGTGGGCTGGGGAACTGCCTTTGAAGTGTGCCGTGGCCTTTTGATGCTGCATGCGGCTGAGGAGTGGGATTTTTTTCAGGTTTTGGAAGTGGTGTCAAAGCCACAGCTGTTTTACTGGAGAGCCAAAGGGAGCAGCATACCTTGCGCATCCCTTGCTTCCCAGACTGTAAATGCCAAAATACACAAACACCTGCATCCGTGAAAAAAAAAACCCAAAACATAAAAAACCTCACTCAGTGAAGAAATCGGTAGTAGGTCGAAGTGTTCCTCTGTGTCTCCAGACCCTGAGTACGTCACCTCTCGATTCCCATCAGGGTGATGTGGGACGTAGTTTTTGGCTACGTGACTGAGCTGTCGTCGCTGGGGGTGGCTGTTACAGCTGCCCCTGCGCTGCCTCCTGTTTCACCCTCCTGTTTTGGGTCCTGCCTCACTCTGTACATCCCGGGGTTGTACAAATGAAGAGATTTGCAGGGAAGTGAAGTGCTTCATTTCACATGCTTATGCATTGTAGCTGTGCTCAAAGCCACTCTTATTTCACTGTGAAGGCTGCTCCGTGTGTGAACGGGGAGAGAAGATTGCCTCCGATGTGTATGCTTGGAGCTGCAGACGTGTTTCCCACACACCTTCTGGTCTGTGTGCTGCAGGCTGGTCCGTGGTGCCTGCCTGGCTACTTAGCAGAGGGGAGCAGATCAGCACCTTTCCCATCCCCGCTACCCAAATCCCCACAATTTCTTGTTAACCCACAACCTAGCTCTTCCCAGGTTGCCAGCACTGTTTGCGTGTCCTTAGCGGACTATTTTGAATAAAACGGTTCTCCAGGCTAGAACGTTGAAGGTGGAATACGGACAGGCTCATGGGGCTGGGGCTGGCAGGATGCTTTTACTTTGCAAGTCGTCTGTGTCCAACAAAAATGAGAGATATTGGGCACCTGCTGCATGGGATGAGCGGTTGTTGCGCAGCCCATTGCTGTTGTGAGCCTTTAATAAAGCACCTCAAGTGTTAACTGCAAGCAAAACATTCAAGGATCTTAGTGACTTTAAGCTACTTTTGCCAGCCTGCACTAGTAGCGCATGACTCACTGCAATTAGGTATCGCACAACTTTTTGCAAAGAGGCTCTCGGTGACCTGTGCTGACCCTGTCTGAGTCCCAGTCCCCTTGGGACGCTACCCAAGTGTTGATCCAGGACTCTGTGCCACTGCAACATCTGGCCGTGCCTCCTCCTCGCAGTGTATGGCAAGAGCTCCTTATGTTGTGCACAGAAAGCAATGGGAGCTGCCAGCATTGCACTTGATCAGGAGGGAGGGGCATCTTTTTGCCTTTGCTACCTGTGCCAGGCGGCAGCTCTTGCCAGCAGTATCAAGCGTTTCCCTTTCAAACTCATTTACCTTTCGCTGCTAGACCTTCTCATGAGCTGCTCCTTGCAGCTGGCTCAGCCATGGCTGTACCTCTGCAGCACCACAGCCGTTCCCAGTGCACACAGTGCAGGGACCCACTTGACTGCTTTAATTGCCTCAAATTAATTACATTGCAAAGGGCCGTTACGGTCTTTCTAAGCACAGAGGAGCATTTGTTGCAGGAGCCCTGTTATGCGTGCAGACCTAGCTGTGAGTCTAAGATATTATTGGAATCAAGAAGCAAACAACTTTAATTTTTCGGTCATACTTCATCGTCACTCTCCAGAATCACTTTGCGTCATCGGCACGTTGTCATTTTCCTCTTCACCCCTTTTTTCCAGCTCATTTATGAAGGCACTGGATGGCTGGACACCACAGGTGACTGCCCACTCTGAAAATTGGCCATTTACTCCCACGCATTGTTTCTTATCTTTTAACCAATTATTTATTTGTATGATGACCTTTGCTCTTGTCTCATGGAAGATTAGTTGTTGAAGGACCTTGCTGAATGCTTTTTGATAATCCAGGCAAACCACAGTAATCATATTTCCCCTTTCTTACACCCTCATGGGCTCCTCCAGAGACCTCCAATCTGTTCCTGAGGCAGAGCTTCTCTTTTTAAAACCTGTGCTGCCTTTTCCCCAGTATGCTTATTCATGTTCCTGTTCACTCTTCTTTATTCAGTTTCTCCTAATTCATCATGCTTACTGCTCCGTAGTCCCCCAGCTCATCACTGAAACCGTTTTGGAAAACTGGCATCACATTAACCACTTTCTAGTCATCCGCTACACAGAGAGCTTTAAGCAAGAAGTAACATGCCACAGTTAATGTCGAAGCTATCTCATCCCTGGGCTTCTTTACAGCTTTTGGGTGAATGCAGTTCTAAATCTGGCATCCTTGAAATAAGTTCATACAGGAGGGGAGATCATAGTCTGGTGTATTTATTTTACTTTGTTGATTGTCTGGCCTTTAACTCACTGTATAAAAAGAAATCTACGTTTTAGGACGTGGTGCATTACACTGATTCGAGAATACTTGGGCTGGGAATGTTGCTTTTAAAAATTCATTTGAAAGTG
>NW_008824010.1:1911597-1918618 GCF_000699105.1 Pygoscelis adeliae
AAAGGAGCTGTTAAATGTACCAGAGAGCATTCTTTGACATCTGCAGCTTTTAATACATAAACCCTGGAGTTATCTGGGGGGGCTTTAGAAAGAGAAGGAACAATGAACAGGAAGAAAAAAAAATAATAATCTTTCTACTGTACAGAACATATTCTTTCCTGCGAGGACTGGTTGTGCCCAGGCTCTTGCTGTTTCAGGCTGTCTGCTTCGCAGCTCTTTGTTTGCTTTCTGCGATCATAAATCTTGTCATGAATCTGAGCGTTTCTGTGTCTTTACACATTCTTCTCAGAAGCATTTTCTGTAAATTTTGCACACATGAGGCTGGAAAATAAATCCCTACAGATGCTGTTAATGCAAATTGGCTGTGTTTAAGCTCAGTGAGCGTGAGTGGCTAACGCCTGTCAGCTGTGATGAGAGGTGGGCTGCGTATATCTGTGTCAGCTGCAATGAGGGGTTGAGCTATGGAGGAGTAGCACCAGCTTTGGCTGGGTGATTCCAGGTTTGGGGGTGGCTGTGGCGCTGGTGTAAACCTTGTAGGTCCAGGAGGGCTGAGTGGCAGCAGGAGTCATAAAAGAGGAGCGTGAGCATGCGAGAGCTATAAGTTTTGCTGTTTCTAATGAAAGGTCTTGCTGTGTTTTGTGTTTGTACCCAGTGGTGGTTAGGCAAGGGGGTAGCAGAAGTAACAGAAGAGCCTTCCTTGTCCTTATAATAAATTAAAACTGGGATTGATGCTCGAACTACTTGTGGGGTACAGGCAGTAATGTTGTAAAATCTGATCTCCTACTTCATCTCTGCTGTGGAGATGCAGGTATGTAAGTAGCAGCTGCAATGTAAGGAATGTATGAGGGATCTGCATGTTCCCTTCTACCTTCCTTGTGTTCTAGAGAGGGTTAAGTCCCAAATCTGTTTTTCACTATTTATCCTACTGCTACCCACCTTGCACTTTGCTTAAGTTTGAAACTGTAATGGCTAAAACCTTTGGATTTTATGAGCTGTCTCAAATTATTCAATTGCCTTCCTGTAAGGGGAATTGCTTTCCTTTCCTTTCCCACCCCCCTTGTGATTGCTCATCTCTCATGTATGTCTCTTCTGACTGAATGGTTGCCCTTGCTGGGGTGGTTGGTGGATAGGAAACCACAGGCTGCAAGGAGAACCATTGCATTGCTTTCTCTCCATGTGCAAGCAAGGGAGAGGGGCCTGCCATGCTTACCTGCCATCTGTTTTTCTGTGAACTGGGATGTCCTCAGAGAAGCTGATTTGCCCTGTGCTCATTGTGTGTGTGTACTCCTGGGCTATTTGGTGATGGGGGGGCAAGGAGGCAGCTCTAGAGTGTAAGAGGGTAAGGTAGGAGGGCACCTGGAGTGGAGAGGAATGAAGTGAAATGGCCTCAGCTCCTTCTGAACCCTCAGAAGTAGAGCCTGAGCTGTGGCAAAGGAAGGGTCTTCACGTTTGCTCAGACCTAAGATCATCCAGTGTCCCACCAGAGTGGCAAACCTGCCCCTTCTCTCTTGTTTAGCAGCATCCAGCTGGGTGGGAGGCAGGTGTCTGTTGCCAGCTCCAGTCTGGCCCTTCAGCAAGTCCCTCTGCTGGGAAATCCTTTCTTCTTTGTCTCTCTTCAGGGAAGCCCTCTGTTTCCTCTCAGGGTCCCCGTCTTGCACAAAGAAGCCATGTGGGGTTTTTTTTGTCTGTTTGTTTTTTTCCCCTTGCACAGTCCCTTCCAGTTTCCAGGTGATTACACTGTGGCCTGTGCAGTCTTCTGAATGCTAAAGCACTTCAGCCCTTTCTCTTTTGAGTCATCCTTCTGCCTTGGATTTTCTGCACTTGTAATTTCTCCTCATAACTATTTTCTTATTTCCTTCTTCCCAGGGTAAGATCAAGTTGACCCTGTGGCTCTTTTTATACATCTCATGTAAAAGAGCACCCTCCATCTCCTGCTGTCAAGGCTTAGACTGTGATAGAGCAGATCAAAATGCAGGTGACTTTGGTTTTGTCAGGGGTGCCTGAGAATTGGGATTTAAAGCTGGCATGCTGTTCTTGCACTCGGTCTGACAGCAGACCTGCTGAGATGCTGCCTCTCTGCTGACTCAGCTCCCTCCATGTCTGGGAGACGCCAAGATGGGGAAGGCTCCTGTGACTTTTTCTGAGGATGGCTGTATTGTTTTCCTCTTTACAACAATCTCTAAGTGGACAGTGTTTAAGCTACTGGTGCACCCTCTTCTTTGCTGCAGGTCCATGATACCAAACACTAGAGCTCACTCAGCTACAGTTCATTACAAAGTAGAGTGGGTGGAAAGAGCTTGGTGAAAAAACATGCCCTCCTGAACTAGAGCTAATACTCTCCTCTCCTTCCCAGCCAGATGAGGCTGGAACAAGACGTGTGTAGACTTGTGTCTCTTTCCTGCAAGAGCATCCTATGTGAATAGCTTTGCCAAAGAAACAATAAACTTGCAGAAACCCTGCTGTTGGAGCATTTCCCAAGAGCTGTGCTGGCTGTTCCCTGGAGCTGTAACTCACAGCTGAATAACAGGGACCTTTTCCTTCAGGATAACTTTTCAAGACTTCAGAATATATAAGGGGGGGAAAAAGGAAAGGGGTTTTCTCCCATTCTAACCAGAGCTCCTAGCCTTCTCTCTCAAAATTAGTAGCGTGTTGTCCAAAAATATCCCAGCTCTCACTGGTCAGCATTTCATGACAAAGCTTCTTGTCAGGACATCTGACAAATTTTGCTGTGACTTCTGCTGGTGTGTGCCAGCACCTGGGAGACAGCATTTCTCAAATGCTTCCATCTGCATAACTTGTTCCTCTCTCATGTGCCAGATCCCACCTCACCTGTTTATCTCTCGTATTGCACAACCCTTGCATCGTGCCAGGCTGCTTCATCTCTCTCTGTCACTGCTCCATTCTTCCCTGTCTGCCTCCATGCTCCTTTGCTCTAGGTGAGCAAAACTCAAAGGTACTGGTGTGGGTGGGAGTCTAGTAACTGGGCAGCACAGATGGCTTCTGATCCTTGGCAGCCTCTCCTGTGTGTGCATCTCTGGGGAGCTTTCTTTACTTTTTTGCAGGCTGCTTTGAGACTTGACCTTGCCAAGGACTGCTGTTCCCAACCCTGCGCTGATCTAACCATCCCTGTGTCTGTGACACCCTCGGCAGCAAAAATCTGGTGGCAGGTAGCAAGTACGACCCAGTGGCTTGTAGAAGAGCACAGTAAAAGATGATATTGCAGAGGAACAATGAAATTAGAGTGAGGTACTCTATATGAAGTTCAATGAAGTTACAGATTGAGAGGAAGAGGAAAATCTGGTGGGTTCTTCTTTGGATTGCTCCAGTTCAGAAGGTTGCTCTGATGTCTAGTGGCTTCTCTAAAGGTTACTAAAACCCACTCAGACCTTGGTGAAACCTTGAAATGAGGCTGCTCACATAGCTGAGTATAAGCTGGGTACATGCAGATTTAGTCTGTGGGACCTTCAAGCCTGGTGTTAGGGTTACCTGTATGCATAGGTCCGTCTTGTGCTTCTAGCTTAAGAGTCAAGGGGAGGAGAAAAGATGCTTGTCTGAACCAGTTAGACCAGATAGCGTGTCTGTCCTGGGCTGTTCCTGATGGCAGGTGGAAGGGAAACTTCATGATGTTTCTTACAGAAGTGTCTGTCGGATGCACCCCTGCCCGTTGGCGTGGCACCATTTCGTGGTGAGCAGCAGGAGGGAGCTCTGTGCAAACTGGTGTGTCTGGCTCTGTGCTGAGCTCCAATCCCCAAAGCAGGACGGGCACACCAGTGTTGTGTGGTGCCAATTACCCCCGCAGCTCATTACAACTAGTTAATCTGGGTTCAGGTCTGAACTGATGTGATTGTGCTGCTTCTGGTCCCCAAGCAGGCTCATGTGCTCTGTGCAGCTTTGCGGTGACTTTGTGGGGCTACAGAGCATTGAACATGGAGGGGCCTGGGGGCTTTACATAAAGAAATGAGAAGGAAACTGCAGGAGGGAGGAGACTGAAAGGAAAGGAGCCTGTGGAAGCAGTCACCCAGGGTGAGGAGCTGTTGGATTTGATGGTGTTTGTGTGGAGTGATGAAATAGCTTTGAAACAGGCTGGAGCAGGGTGGACGTCACCCTGAGCTGCCCCAGGGCTCCTTGGCAGCCTGCGACGGGCAGGCTTTCCATGGGGGGGGGAAAAACAGACAAGCTGAACAATGTGATACTTTGGCAATACCAGCTCGTGCATTGTAAATTAGGAGGTGGCCTGCCCCTTTGACCTGCAGTTCGGTCTTGCTCTGCTCTGATGCTCGCTCTTACCAGCACAAGCTCCCAGCTGCGGGAAGTGTAATCTGCCCAAATCCTCCTGCCGCCTCTCCTTTGGCCATGTCATGGCAGTGGCTGGGCTGTGCTGACACCTTGCATAACCTTCTCATGTTGCTCAGGTTAATGAGCCCAGGTTTCAGCTGTGTGTGCACCAAATAACAGAATAACCATGGGCTAACTCTTTGGAGACAGCTCTGTTGCATTATTTATAAGTATGAAGTAACATACTGTCCACGAGGGGAACATATGAGTGCTTGGCTCTCAGCATGTTGTAAAACTTCTCTTCTGTTTGTCTTGCAGCAGCCTGTATGTGGGTATCTCTCTTTTCCTCCCCTCCTCTTTCCAGTAAAGTTGGCTAAAAAATGCCAAAAGATAATGAGCCAAAATTGTAGCTAGCAAGACTTTGACTTCAGAAAGACAAACATCTGTCCCACTGGTATTGACCTACCAACTCACAGCTACCAACCGTGCTATCGATGTTACCTCTTAGTCTGAAATCCTTCCCGTAGTCACGCTTAAATCCCTTAAGCAGAGCAGTCCCCACATGCTCATACTTCTTGCCATACTCTCTACCTACAGATGATGTAAAGATGACACAATTGCCCTGGTCAAATGCTCCTTTCCAGCTCCAAGATTCACAGCTCACAGCCCTTCCACCAAGTTAATCATCAGTTCATATACCTCCTCCAAAATCTCAATCTTCTCCAAAGCCCCTTAATAAAACAGATGATAAATGTCAGAGTAAAGAGGCTTTTTTAATTGGAAAATGTGGTTCAACTGATATTTTCTGTGGTACAGATTCACTGAGATGAGAACTTCTTAAAGCTTTTCTTCCTATTGCTTCATCTGAAGCAAAAGGGTGTTTGGATTTAGCAAAATATTGTGTTTCTGTTGAAAAGAAACTTTCAGTTTCAACCTTTCTCATCCAGGACTCTTTAATGTCTCATTTTCCAGTCCATGAGAGATCTCAGCAGCCCAGCTTTCCATTCTAGTTTGGGGTAGAAAGTAATTTCAAATGTCTTGTCTTTTATGAGGAAAATTATCACTTAGCTCCAAAAAGGAATTAAAACCAGGAACAAAATATTTTAGTTACCTAGTCTCTCTTCTGCTCTGTTTTAACTGATGAGTGTAAGCATTTCCCTAATCTAAAGAAAATCATTGTCTACAAGAAAATTCATGTTCTTTTTACCTGTGCAGCGTAGTGATGTTTTAATTTCACTCAGCACCAGCTTCTGCCTTGTGTTTCCCAGCATGAATTGTATTGATGAGTCTAGTGGTTTTCTCAGCATTAGCTCTAACCAGGAGAACGCTCCCATAAAGATAAATTGGTTTATTTAATAGCCTTAATTGTATTTTTATGTGTATAGAGCCAAATACAAATGCTATCAAATACTCCTTTCCTCTTTCCCCTGTGCCTGGAGCCTGACTGATTGATTGTACTTGAAATGCTGGCGCTACGAGCTGCCCGTTTGGATGCTGGGAGGTGAAATGTCTGGGATGGCGCATGTTTGGGAGTAGATCGACGTATGGGGCAGCTTTTCTGTCTGGAACCGGATCAGACAGTGTTGTGGAGACCCCACTGCTCAGTAACCTACGGTAATGCCTGAGTTGCGCTTGACAGAAACTGGTTTAATGGATGTGGAGGTCGTGGCTGCAGACATCATCTGTTGATGGAGTGAGGGAACGGAGCAGTGGACTCTAGAACTGGAGGGATGCGGGTGGCATGCCTTTCCCATGGCTCCCCCCATCCTCATACCTGGCAGCACTGGGGGCAGCGGGACTGCAGTCAGATCCCTGGTCAGACCTTCTGAGAAGGAAATCATTTTCCAGGACTGCTTGTGACCAAAAGGAGCCACCTCTGTGCAGGGAGCACAGCTTTTCTGCACCTCCTTGTATTTTGAGGACTGGGTCGTGTATCTCGGTCCTGCTGGACCAAGCCCCCAAACACCTCATCTCTGCGTGCTCTCTAAAAGCAGCCTGGCAGGCTGGGATGGGGAGGGAGGCAGGCTGCTGGTACATTTGAAGATGCTGCAGCCGGCACAGTGCAATGGGATTAAAATAGCTGTAGTCTGCGGTCAGAGCCTTTCTATGGCAGGAGTGACAGCAATCCAGTCCCCGGTCTCAAATTCAGATCTGCAGGCATGCTCCCTTTTCCCATTAGAAATTCCCACTTTCCCAATTCTCATAGCAAATTTTCAGTGTGTACAGCATTCAATTCCCCAAGGCGTCACATGTCCCAGTAAAGCCGAAAGCTGTGAGGGCCTCACTTCTGGGAACAGCTCCCAGAATCCAGGTGCTCCTGCCCAACTCGGAGTCTCCAGTCTGTTCTGTGTATCTGTTGGGGTGATTTTTGTGATGGGTGCTCTGCCCGCTCCTCTGTGTTGGGCTGTGCTCCGTCCAGCTGCTTTTCTCTTTGAGGCATGGATGAGACCGTGTATTGTGGTTTAACCCCAGCTGACAACTAAGCCCCACCCAGCCGCTCGCTCACTGCCCCCCAGTGGGATGGGGGAGAGAATCAGAAGAGTAAAAGTGAGAAAACTCGTGGGTTGAGATAAAGACAGTTTAACAGGTAAAGCAAAAGCCGCGTACCCAAGCAAAGCAAAACAAGGAATTCATTCACTGCTTCCCATGGGCAGGCAGGTGTTCAGCCATCCCCAGGACAGCAGGGCTCCCTCACGCCTAACGGTGACTTGGGAAGACAAACACCATCACTCCAAACGTCCCCCCC
>NW_008824010.1:1918789-1943814 GCF_000699105.1 Pygoscelis adeliae
CAAAAACGTCCCGGTGTTATCAACACGGTTTCCAGCACAAATCCAAAACACAGCCCCATACCAGCTACTATAAAGGAAATTAACTCCACCCCAGCCAAAACCAGCACACTGTGATTGAGTGAGTTTTTGGCTGGCTCCTACAGGGAAGGAGTCTTGGTGCTGACCCACATCCAAGGCAACGTGGACAGATTTCAAAAACTTGTGCTCTGTAGGCTCCTATCAGCAGAGAAAGAAGGAGGGAAATGGGATTAAAAAAATTTTCCCCCTATAATTCTAGTTTCAGACCATTAACACCTATTGGATACTGCTATTGCTCAGAGCAGCAATTTGTGAAGAATTGTTGTCTTGACTAAAGTTTTAATCTCTCTGGGTTGCCCAGCTCACCTGAACATACCTCCCATCTCTGGCTCTGCTTTGCGTTAATGTTTTGAAAACTGCAGCTGCACCAGGCAGCAAAGATTTTTATCTCCTTCTGGCAGCCAGCTCTGAGCCTGTGCTCACACCCTGAGGTTGAAGCAGTTTGTATTTTCTTTCTGAAGGTGTTGGCACTGCTCGCCCAGGGGCTGGAGAAGGTAGGAGATTTGAGGGGCTGCAGTCATGCAGGCCAGGCTAACTGCTGACAGCTCCCTCGATAGCAGCCCTGGGATCTTCTTGAAGTCTGTTCTTGTGTGTCAGTGCAGATTATGATATCAGAGGACAGTCTGCTATATGCCACTAAGTGATGTACGTTGTCTTTGCCTTGCAGCAGACAGTTCAGAAATCAAATCCCATGACTCTCTTAATAGCCTTTCAAAATGGGAGTCGATATTCATTTGCATCAGTCCTGACAGCAGCACCTCATAGTGTTTCTCATACGGTACATCTTTGTCCTCTCCAAAAAGGCTGTGTTAGATGGCAAGGGCACCAGTCTCTCCATGCATGTTCCTTCAGACATGTCAGCTTTGGTACCAGCTGTTCAAATTTGAGTTTGTTGCTCTAATGGTCATGGTCAGGGAAGGGGAAGAGGAGGATGGCTTTTGCCTTGATTTAGTTTCCTTCCATTTCCCCCCTGCCCCAGGTTTCTCATGACACTGGGGCTGGCAGAGCAAGCAGTATCTGGGGAGAGGCTCAGCATCGTGCAGGGCAGCTGTCGCTGCTGAGGCGGATGCAAGGCTGGCTCAGGAGCCAGGCACAGCTGAGGATGCTTGGACTCCCTGCTTTCCAATTTCATAGTTCATTTAGATGCACAGACAGGAGAGGATGATTACTGCAAAGCCAGCCCTCATCTCTCCTGGCTGCAGAATCGGGAAATGGAAATCTCTGAACCCTGAACTTTCTCTCACTGAAACCTTCTTGGGGTGAAGGACCCGGAGGTATTCGCTGTTCTGCCTCTTCTGGGGTGAACCTTTGAAGAGGGGATGTCTTTTATTTTGAGAAGATAAAGATTTTTAATATTATGCTGGAGATTTAACTGTAGGGTGCAGCTGGGTTCTTAAATGTTTTTGGGAATAAGAGCTGACTTTATTTTGAGCGAGAATCTGGAATTTGAGCAGGTGCAGAAAGGGTGAAGTGTTGCTGTCTCCCCAGAGGGGATTAGGGAAGCTTTGGGCTTATTCCACCTAGCAGAGCAGAGGCTGGGAGAAGGGCTGGGAGTTGCCTATGTATGTTGCAGGGAGGTGAAGGCGAGGTAGGGAAAAAGCTGCTTAAACTGAAAGACTGTGTTAGTTCATAAATGAGTGACTAGGTGACGGTTTAGTGGTCCCTGGGGCATTCTTGTCTGCCAGAGCAGCTGCTCACAGGAGGTTGTAGGGGCAAAATCTGAGCTGCTCTCAGGACTGACGGAGTATTTACAAAACAGCTGTAAAACTGTTGTGTGGCATGGTGTTTGCACTGTAGCAGTCCCCCTAAAATCCTGCTTGGGGGAGATGGCCTCGATCTGTCCCCAGCGTGTGGGCTTTATCCTGGTCAGAGGCATCACCTGGCCTCTGCCGGGTCCTTGTAGGTGTGTGTTGTCCCGCTGGCAGGCAGCCTCTGTGGGTCAGTGCTGGGCTTAACCTGAGCAGGAGTTTGCTCAGGGGCTGCGAAATCCTTATCTCAGCAGGCAGAAGCTGTGCTATGCTTCAGTCCCTGAGTAACTTTCAAAGAAGATGCTGTCTCTTCCTATTGCAGATCACACACATGCTTTAGATCAGTGACTAATTCTTGCTCTGAAGAACCAAATGGCTGCAAACAAGAGCAGCTCCATGGGTGCTGTGTGGTTTGTAGCCTGTCCTGTATCACATTGTGCATCACTCCCCAGCCCTGTACTGACCATCCCAAGGCGGTCGGCAGTACCCAGACGCAGAGCTCCCCCTGCACTGGGTGTAACCTCTGTGGAGAAAGGAGCAATCGCAGCTGTTTTCGTATCTCCAAAACACAGCGCTTGGAAAACTCCCCCTGTCTGGAGCTCATCTCTGGCTCTGTGAATCTTGGCATGTTTGACTAATTCCCTTCCTAGCTGGGAAACCTTAATCCAACAGGGCAGAGGAGTGTAGTAGGGGGTGGAGTGTGGTGTGGTTTGTTTTTTGTTGGTTTTTTTTTAAGGCTGTTCTGTTATCAGCACATGCCCAGCAGTGGTACTTGCTTGGGCAGCTATAACTTTCTCATTGCTTCCAGTGTAAACCTGCCTGGCATCTCAATGCTTCCATTAGCTGTTTCTTCTGAAGTAGGAGATGCAGCAGCTGTGAGGCATCCTATGGCTTTTAGGGAAGATGGGGAGCTGTGAGTTGTCTCACCTGACAGTTTTCCAGGATGATTTCTGATTTCCACCCTGCCTGGTGGATAGAGCAAAATGACGGAGCTGCTTTTTGCTGGCATGAGATGCACAAATTAACGCTGCTCCTTGATCACCATCCAAGGGCTGGAGGGAGGGATTTGCATGTCCCTTTAGGCTTGCTACCCCGGAGAGCTGACCCTTCCAGTCTCTTTTCTGACCGTCTTGGGTCAAAGCAGGTCTCATCCTGTGGGTCCCACGTGACTGCAGCTGAGGCACAGGGCAGAAGCTGATGAGGATGGTGTTTGTGAACAGCCACCCCTCTGCCACTGATGGGGACAAGAACCAGTGGCCTCATCCAGCCCTGCTCATACAGTGCTGGAAATGCAGGTGACTGCTCTGCTCTCCAGCAGCCCCGACACAACTGTGGGAAACTTCAGAGCAAGCAAGAAAACGGGAGACAAAACATTTGGCAGGAGGAAAAGTTTTTTTGGGGGAGTGTTTAAACAAATACCCATATTGATATTTTCCCACAGCTTGTTCAACCCTTGTTCTTGTCCAGCTTGTGTCTCCTCGTGTCTGCTGTATTGTGCTGTGTTAATTTCCTAAACTCTTCCTGTGTGTAAAAAGAAAAAACAAAAACCCACGAAACAAACAAACAAGAACACCAAAGTCCCCCACAACCCTAAAGTCACATTTTTTCCTATTCTGTTATTAAACACAGTCTTGAGATTTTACTTCAAAGGGTAGAAGCAGAGAGTAGAACAGACAGGAAGGCTCGCTAGAAGTCTCAGTTTGCTATAGCAAATAGTTCAAAGTGCGGTGAAAAATCATCCTTTATCTCAGTGGACCTTTCAGTCAGGCCTGTGGCTCAATCAAATTCTTTATTCATCTCTGTCACCTCTTCCAGGGTCAGGTTTTACACTGATATTTTTCTTTTCTTTCCCCCCCTCTTTGGTAGATGTGTCTCTGTTTTTAAAAGTCTTGCCAGCATGTTATAGCCAGCATCACTTTGGAAGAAAGTGAATTTGAAGCAGCAGACTGAAAGCACTAAGATATTAATTTCCCCATTTCTATGCAACTGTGCGTTGATTGTCAGCAACCTCAAGAAGCGTAACCCAGGCTGCTTCTTTTAATGCCTGTGAGTGTCAAGATGCAAAGATGCTCTGGTGCCAGCCTCAAGTCATCACCCAGCCTTGTACCCACAGGCAGGCAGCAGCACATAGGCATCCCCGGGAACAGGCTGTGGTACCTCTTCTTATTCAGCTGGGCAAACCTGTGTGTGGAAGAAAGCAAAAGACCCCATGGGGCTGTTGGTGTTACAGCCGCCCTTGGGATGTTGTGCTGTGGGCCAGGACTCTCTGACTTTGACTAGCAAAGGATTGTAGGGAGGGATTGAAATCACTCTCCTGGTTTTTGGAGGACTGACTTTATTTTTATATTTTGGTAATGCTTTGCAATGGCTGCTGCCCACCAAGCTTGGTAGTACCTCCGCAATGGAAACGCACGCGTGGCTGTGGTAGGAGCAAGGGCCGGCCGGAGCTGGCCCGAGGGACTGAGCAGGGGGATGCGGGGGCTGTAGAGGAAGAGCAAGGCTGTCCCTGCCTCCTGCACACCCATCTGCTGGGGGATGTGCTGTGCTGTGCTTGCAGGCAGGGGATTTGTGTGTCACAGTTTATATTGGATCTTATCTACCTGCTCAAAGCAGCTGGCATCTGAAGCTGATGCGCTTAATCTCTCCAAGTTTCTTTGTGAATACAGATTGAGTCGCAGGTAAGCGACCCTTTCTCTTGGGCAATTTGAAATGATCTCAACAGTGACTCTGGATGCTGTAACAACGTTGTTAGTCCTGGTCTGAAATGTGTTCGGAGATATCCCTAAGTAGGTAGAGATGACTGATTTGATTAATGCCTCTGCCAATTTTGGCTTAGTCCAGCCAGCAGCCCTACCTTGCATGACCTCGGTTTCAGTGCTTCTGATATGAATGGCGCTCTGTTACTCTAACCCGGCTTCTCTTGCAGTTTCTTCTATTAAATAATCCAGCACTGGGGGGAGGGGGGTAAAGTTTTACAATTGATTTTTTTCTTAATAGGAAACACTTTTTCACAAGGTTCTGTTTTTTCTCTCTTGCAATGGAGGGCAATTTGTGTGGCCCTGTGCAGTGGTGAAATAAAGATTCAAGTTCAGTGTTTCCCATGCAACATTGCCAATATTTCTATCTGCTAAAATAGGTTTGACTCGATTGATGAAAATTTTATAACTGTTGTTGGAGAGTGAGCTGACAATGGCAAGGAAGTAATTTGTAATCAAATCCTCAGGGATTAGTTCCCCATTCAGGTTGTGTGCACTCTTTTTATTAGTACTTTTTTATTTTTATGGAGACTTTTCTTACTGTGTCCGCAGAGAGAGCAAGAGGTTGATGTTGTGGATGAGGCACTGACTTGAGACTTGGGAGGTCTGGGTTCAGCTCTCAGCTCTATTAATCCTTTCCTGCGTGGCCCTGCACAAGCCATATTGGAAGGGATTCAGCTCCTTTAAATTAACTATGTGAAAACTACAGGTCTAATTGGAGCCAATCCTTCAGGCTTCATTTGTGAGCTGATGCAGAGATAGGGGAAAGCTTAAACACCTAACTGGTGAACCAGCAAGCAATATGTTTTAAAAACCTCAAGTCAGCCGTACATACAGAGGCAGCCGAGCATGTCACGGGCAATGAAGGGACTTGCATCTCCCTGGGAAGAGGATCACCCTGGTTCTGGGGTGGTGATTCATGCCTTAACCCTGCTGTAGCTGTTCCCATATCTACAGCCCCCAAAGAGCTCTGTCCCCAGTGCTTTGACCCATACAGCTGATGATTTCTGTGTGGGGGGCATTGCTTGAAGGATGGCTGCCTTGTCTGACAGCTACATTGGAGCAGAGTCACTTGGGAACAGAGTGGGCGCTATGAAGGGGTTTAAGTTGCAAGATTCAATATGAAAGTTGCAGCAATAAATAAAATCCAGTGAAAAATAAAGTGGTGACCTTCCCAGCAAGAAGAAATCCAATCTACTCTGTGAATAATCTTTACAGGTTTGTATTTCCCTTTCCGAGGAAAGGTGAGAGCTACTTAGATTCCTCCTCCTCCTCCTTCCTGGTGCGAGTCCTTGGCTGCTGACTGGGGCTACGCGGGAGCCTTTTGGGTACAGAAGACTTGTGGTCTTCCCTGAGCTGAGGAGAAATCCCTGCAGCGGCACTGCTCATCCCAAGAGGGAAGGAGGAGCAGACTGGGATGTCCTTTCTGCAGCTGTCCCCGTGATGAAAGGAAAAGAACTTTCAGCCAAAGGCTGCAGCAAGCCAAAAGGGCTGCGAATCTTCCTGAGAGCTGCCAAAGCAAAAGGAAAAAAGGTCCGGATTGTATGAAGAGGCTGTCTGAGGCTCTTCCTGTATCTGCTGGTTCCTGGAGAAAGGAACTGGGTCTCTGCCAGGGTTTGAGTCATCTCCATATCTCAGCCGTGGTGGCATCCCCTCTGGGCTGCACTCTGCTCTTGGATGACTCCCCCATGAGATGGGTAGACCTGGAGTTCCCTGCCGGCAGGAGTCTTGGGACTCCCAACAACCATGTCTGCCGTGTGGACCTGAGATGGTCGGGGCCAAGAACAGAAAGCAGGAGAAGGCACTCTGCAACGTGCAGACAGTAATGGTGATGGGAACTGGAAACACGGTATCTTTTCTTAGAAACTAATAAGGCAACAAGTCTCTCCTCTCCTTGCTCTCCGCAGAGCAGCTAGATCTTTCCCCTGCACAGAGCTGTTCCTCTGCGTTCCTCAAACCCAGTGCCCTGTTTCCCTTTGGTTTCTCTGGTACTGCAAGAGCACAATGGCTCATCTCAGAGGGTCGTCCTGGTGGAGGCATATGTGGCCACACTCCTTGTGCAGCAGTTATCAGATGAGTGCGTTTGCTCCTGCTGCTGTGTTAATGATGAACTGGGCTATGAGGAAAGGTCTCGCATCAGTGGTGACTCAGACATCCCACTGAGTCATGGCATTAGTATACAAGAGTGAATTAACATGTAAGTGGGAGTGTGTGCACCAGCCAGGAGAAAGCAATTCAATAGCAATATTGTAAAACAAGTGGTCACATTAGCAGAGTGGTGTAAGCATCACTTTCAAATTCTGGGAACTATTTAAGAAATTCTGTGTGCCTGAAGGAAAAGTCTACTGGGGAATAAAAACACAAAAATATTTGCAAGGCTTTTCGGTCTTCTACTGTAAAGTACAGCAATCATTATCTGTGATCATAATGATTATAAGAGTGAGTACAATTTATTAAAATAGTTTTAATGTAAAAGTAAATTGCATTTATCATGGAGGACACTATACTTGGCTGGAGAAGATGAAGATGCTTATGTTCAATATACACCAACTGGAATTGTTGAAACTTTTTTGAGGACCACTCAAGATTTAGGGTGCTCAAAATGTTCCTCCTCCATTACAAGTGTTTCTAAGAAGGTGTGTGCAGTTCTGTGTTTGTATGCATGTAAAATCCTTTGGTGGTTTCGTGCCCATGATGACTCACATTTGAGTCATCAACTTGGGCAGCTGCTTAAGTTCTGAGGAGAGATCAAATGCATTCTTGCCTCTTATAGAAACCCTGGTGGCCAGATGAAGTAGGGTAATCAGCAAGAAAGTACTCAATCCTGAGAGCATGGGATGTGTTATACTTTTGGATTCACGAGTCTGTCCTCTGAGCAGGTCATCCCCTGAGCTCTTGAATGTCCTTCCTATTCATTGTAATCTCTCATAAAGCATTTATTTCGTATTCCTGCCCCTCATAGGGGTGTTGCATTACGCCATTTGTACTTTCAATAACTTGCTACCCAGTTCTTCATCTCTTCCCCCCCTCCCCTGCCTCTGAATTCTGGATGAAACAAATCTTTCAAACATTTTGTGGTTAAGAAAAGGAGTTCGTCTCCACAGATTCACCTGTTCCTTCCAAAGCCTCAGCTTTGGTCCAGAGGAAACATGCCGCTGATAAACAACTGCCTATCGCAAACCAGCCACGGGCAGAGCAGTTGTCAGCTGCAGTCGCCTCTTCATCTGCTGTGATTTTGATTTGTGTGACTTTGGGACAACTGTCACCTGTATTTAGGTCCTTCACGTTGTTCGTGTCCCTGCTGGTGTATTGGCTGAGCTGGCCCATAACTCTCTTCATGGTTACAGCCGTGAAAGCTTAGGGACTGGTTTGAGCTCGGACATGGCACAAAAAGGATATGTGACTAGAGACAGACGATGGCTGGCTGTAAGGGCCAAAACAGGGGAAGTCTGCTGGAAGAAGTCTCTCCACCTGTGGTTGGACATGGTCGAACTGAAACCAAGCAGAAAATGGGAACAGGTTCTGGGAAGTGATCGTTTTTGTTCTGCCTGCACTGCCTGCCTTTGCTGTTGTCATGACTCTTTGCTTATGTTTACTTGCTAAGGACTGAAGTTGTGGGGGTTTTTTTGGTCTTTTTTTTTTTTTGAAAGTGATCTGATAAAGGGTCATTTTAAAAGTCTTTCTTCGAGGTAGTAATTACCTTGTTTCTTGCTGAAGATTTGCAGATTAATGTTTACAAAGTCGTAACGCAAGGCAGTGATTTTGATCTCTTGTGACTTATGTGCTGAATTCTTTTTTTTTTTTAATTTATTTTCCTTTTGCGCGATTCAGTACAGATATGGTGATGCTACGCTACAAAGAATTGCAAACACAGGTGCCTCCCCTGCATCTCAGGGTGATGGCAGGGTTAATTTTGCATCTCCTGTCTGTGCTTCTTCCAGCATCACCAGCTTTGCTCCCTGGTCAGTGTGTCATTGTTTTTTGTGGCGTTGGGATTGAATGGTAATCAGACCTCTGGTTTCTGAGGTGATGTAGGGAGCAGCTTTCGGTGCTTCCAGAGCAAGGAAATGAAGGAAGTTAATTTTGTTTGGTGGTGGGAGGAGGGACAGTTCAGCAAGGCAAATGATGTTCTGAATCTAGCCTCTTTGCTGAAGGGCATATAACCTGTATGAGGGGAATAAAACCCAAAACTATAATGAAATGTCTAAATTAAATGGAGTGTAACTGTAGTGCCAGTTTCTAGGCTGATTTCTCCTGGCTTCCTCTGTCTGCTGGTGAAGCCTGTACTGCTCTTCCTCCCCTTCTGCACCATTTACAACATGCGCATCTTGCTTTTACACTGTTGCTGTGGAAGAGGTTGGGACTGTAATGGGGTGGCTGAGGAACAAGCTGGGGTCCAGCTTGCCCTTCTGCACCGGGCATTGCGGGTCTGCTTGTCACTGAGTTTGTCCGTTAGCCAAAAGTCACTAATGGATTTGTGTCTTAGAACAGCATTGCCCTGGTCTCCCCTGATGGGTCTTGGCAGGTCCCTCCTCAAAGTATTGACCTTGTCCTGCCTTGGCGTAGAAGAACAGTGTGTTCTTTCACCGGCGTTTCTGTGTGCTGTGCCCAGCAGAGCAGCTATTTGCAGACATGAAGGCTGCCTTCTTGGTCAACTCATCAGGAATTCACTATGACTTTGAAGCGCTGTATTTGGGAATCAGCAACGTGGATTTCTCCGTTCCTTCCTGCCTCAAAGCAGTCACGGCTGGTGCCTCCGTACAGGGCCCATAGTCTGCTGCGGTGACAGTTACCGTAAAACTTCTTTGCTTGCAAACGCTGATTGGAAGGTCTTTGCGTTAGCCTGTCTACGGGGATTTAGAGAAAGGCAAAGTCAATCTGCCCAACTCCAGTGTCCCACAGGATGAGATTTCCTTCTGGCACATTGAATAGGGACAGTATAGTTGACAATCGCTTTCCTTATTCCATATGTTTTGAAAAATCAATGCTTGTAGCAGGGAACATCTCCCTGCCCCATGCCCACCCACGCTTAGGCATTGTTCGGAGATGGTGACACAGCTTATTTCTATTTTTTATCTGCCTGGGTGGTTGTCAAAGGCCTCTTGAAATGGAAAGTGGCAGCACTTTATCTCATGTGGAACAGTCTCTCCTTTGCCTTGTCATCTTTTCTTCCCTTTAATTTACCTCCATAAATCAGGAATATTCCCTCGCACTTGTTCGAGGTCAGACTGCGTAACTTGATAATAACGTTGTGCTCAAAAATACCTGAAGTTGGAAAAGTTTCAACAAAAGAATTGTGGTACTTTGGGGCAACAAGCCTGAGGCTATTTTTTCCCCAAAATCTTCAGCAAAAGAAGTCCAACATCAGGATTAATCATATAATAGGATACATTTACATTAGCAATGTAAAACTAAACACCACTAACCATCTTGGCTTCTGTGGCGTTCTTCTCTGAAAGGTCTCCAGGCTTCTATAACAAAGTTCAAATTTCTTTGTTAACAGATGAGAATTTTAAATCTGATTCTGCCACAACTTCCTTTAGTGACCTAGAGCAAAAAAGTTATTTATACTCATCTGACCGCAGCCTCTGTGCAGCCAGCGGGAGTTTGGGTTGGGTGAGAAGTTGCCTTGAGCTGCCCCGCAGGCAGGGTATCTCCCCAGGGAGAGGAGGGAGGAGAAGGCTCTCGAAGCTGATGGCGTTTGTGCTGAGCTGACAAACAATACTGAGCTGGTTTTAGTACATTGAAGTTGTACTGCTTCTAGAGAAGCCAAGGTAGTGTACTATGGTCTTGAGCGTGGTCTTCAGGGACCTCATTTAATAACTGCTTAACACACGCTATCCTCGTAATGGGATTGGGAGTTACAATTGTCAACAAACACATTATCCTGTATTTTGCTGATGAAAGGGAGCAGAGGCTGCAATAAGTGCTGGGGGAGACTGCCAAGGTCAAGAAACCTCTCTGAAGCCCCCAGCCAGGATCCTCACAGTCAGGCCCGGCTCCGTTGCAAGATGGAGATGCTCACCGCGAGTTTTGCTGGAAAGGCTCTGTGGTCCCAGCCGCCAGCAGTGCTACCGCAGAAATGAGTGGCATCTTCCCTGGCTGGGCCAGACAGCTGTTTTATTGAGACAAGCATTAGTTTTGTGTTACATCTGTGCTCTGAAACTGTGGATTTTCTACCTGTGACTGCCAAAATGTCAGTCTTTGAGGGGAACAGGGGAAGCGAGGGAAATGGCTCAAGTTTTAAAAACCAAAGCAGCAAATACAGAATCCCGTTCAGCCTGGCTTGGGAACTGTTTACCTTTAAAGCCAGGGGGGAAACCTTTAGAAAGCACAACAAGGCAACGAAACAAACACACAAACAAAACAAACTGTTTTCTCCCCAGCAATAATCTAACCACCAAAAAGGGAATTATCCAGTTCAAAGCGTGACTCCTCAGGCCGGGGAGGTGCAGAGTAAAACCAAAGCTGGTTAGAACAGTGCGACTCATGTTTCCTCTAACGGCTGCTTGTAATTTCACCTCCTGTTTTCCCTGGAAAGCAAGTAGAGTCTTGTTTCTTTTGGATATAATAGATTTTGGGGGATGCCAGGACATTTTTTCATATCGGTTTTGTACGGCGTTTGAATGTGCGAGCAGCGCTGTTGCTCGGTGGGAGAGGCTTCACCATTGCAGTCGGTGACCAAAGCGTGTGGGGCTGGATGCGCTTCGGCGGCATTTCTGGCTCTGCTGTTGACTTGCTGCCTGTGGTGGACTTGTGCATTGGGAAGAAATCTTGGATCAGGAGTGAGCTGTGGAGCTGGAGGGAGACGCAGGGTATTGGAGCACTGGGGTGATGTGGACCGAGACCCAAACTGTCACAGGCTGCGGTTTCACAAATGTTGGCGTGCTCCTCACTGAGTGTGGGCTCATGGGTGTATTCCTCCTGAACCATGATGAGTGATGCTCTACCGAGCCAAAAACCTTCCAGTTCAAAGATAACCCCCTCAAAACTGTCACACCAGGCAGGCGTTCTGCATTTTAGGACCATGGTGTTTGGAAGTTTTTCTGTGGTTTTCTATATGGTCAAAGTCCCACTCTCTCACACCCACCTGGTCTGTCCTACCGGTATCTCTGCAGGTCACTGGAGGGGGATAAGGGGCATAAGAAGCACGAGGCAAACTCTGCACCCAAAGGAACTGGAAGGCTTCTTTGACCTGTCCTTTGCAGGAAGGAGGATGTTGGAGATGGAGGTGAGGCCTGTGAGCCAGATGTCCCCTTCACCCTAGCTAGAGAGCAGAGCCCTTGGGGAAGCGGGGGGTGGGGGTGGTGGTGTTCGGCAGAGGTGGAAGCTCCTCCCTGAAGCCCGTTGATTTGGAAGTATTAAAAAATTTAAATACATTTAAAAATTGCTGTTTCCTGTGGAAATATTCCTCCTGCCTCCTGAGCTGCCAGAGGAGTGATTGCATTACTGTGAACCTCTGCTGGAGCCAGTGGGGTGATAAAATGAGCTGGTTCCCCTGCCTTGGCCTTCTCATACTCACTGTACAACGAGCGAAGTGGAGCCAGAGCGGCTTTAGCTGACTGTTCTCCGTGACTGCTGTGAGCTCTTTATGCTGATCCTAGATACGTCTGCTAGATGAGGTGCTTTAAACAAACATCAGTGGTACTGCGAGAAGCCTGACAAATCTCTGCTACTGAGGTTTTGCTGTATTGACACTGGGATAAAAATGAAAGCTAAACAAAAAAAAAAAGGGATGTATCTGGAATTCCTGAATAGCTTTTTTTGCAGCCTGGTTAGCTGAAGTGAAAGCATGGCCAAGCTTTATTAAACATTGTAGCTGGTTCCTGAGAAACCATGGAAAAGATTCATGAAGCCATGAGAATCTTGGAAACGACAAACCATTTAGTGAGTAGTTAATAAACTCAAACTGTGAAGCAAAACTGCATTTTTTCTTTTTTTTTTTCCCTTTCTTTTTAGTGAGACAGCCTATGCTTGTAAGAATGAGAACTTCTGTCCCTTCCAAAATTCATGGCTTTTAAATCTTTATTTTCATGAACTGTGGATATTTTTCATAATATGCATGAATACGTCACCTTTCCTCCTCAGCGTGCTGTTGTGGGCAGTCACCCTGCGTGCCCTCTGGTTCACCCACCTGCAGATGTCTCCTCTCTGGGTGTTGCACACACAAAGCAAGGGGAACAACCATTTCTATTAAAGGAGCTCTCAGGATTTTAACATCTCCAGTGTGCTGTAGCACTCAACGTACTGCACTGTTTTTTAATTACCTCGTGGTGATTAGCAGACCAGAAAATCCCCTCAAACCAATGAAATAATGTGCACTTGACTGAAGGCTGCTACAGGCTCCAGGGGTTGCTTCAGTCCAAAGCCCTGTCGGTCCCCGCAGGCTGAGGATTTGCCCTGGCCTGGGCAGCTCCCACCAAGGGGAGGAGAAGCCTTCGGTTTGTTGCACCATGCTTGTCACTTGGATGAGGAAGAAAGGTGAATTGCTGCAGGTGTCAGGTCTTATGGATGACTTAGTTGTTCCACTGGTTTCAGTTGCTGCGTGCATTTGCATTACATTTGGCCATATTAAAATTCTATTTAAGGATGAGCCCTTGGACTAGTGGGGGACAAGCAGTGTGGAAAAGATACACCTACTGATTTTCACAGCCACCCTGTCATCCCCTGGGAGATGGTTAGGAAGAAGAAAGCTTCACTGCTCCAGTTCATACGACTGCAAGCACAGGGAAAACAAGGGTTTGGTGTCTCAGCAGAGCCTTGTCCAGGAACATCCACCAGTGCTTGTATGTTAGGTGGCATCTGGTGTCGTGTGTAATGACTCATCCCACCTGGGTTGAATGGATGTTCCAAAAATTAAGTGCTGAGTTATCTGAACTCTTGCAGCTGGGTTGAAAGAGCTGTCACAGTTGACAGGGTTTTAAACAGGCACTTCCCCCGCCTCTTTATTTTGCAGGCACCCTGTAAATGATTTATCTACATCATTATTTTTCAACTCAAGCAGTAATTGCTTTGTATGGGTTTAGTAAAACTGCTATTATTAGTAGTAGTGGCAATAATATTTTCCCCCATCTCTGGGTTGAGGCCCTAAAATGTGTGTGCCATGGCTTTTCTGACCCCTGAATTATTGCATGTGCTTCTATTGTTCTTATGCAGGAGTACCATGAGTAATGCTGCCCAACCTCCCCCAGAGTTAAATCAGCCATACAGCCCAATCTGGCCTTGCGCAATGGAGCAGCAGTTGACGATGCAGTTGAGGTCATTACTAATAAGTATCCAAACTCATTAAATCTGACTATCTTCCTAAAGAAGTTCTTGTTTCCTGCCTGGAGGAAGATTTTCAGAAAAGAGCCTGACAGTGGAGCTTGGCTGTTTTCTTCCTATGTGAGTGCTGTGGGTGCCTCGCTGACCTTGTTGTGATCAACTGGAATGAACTCAGCACTTCTGAAAAGTGTTACTTGAACTCGGTGTAGGCTCACCTACTTTTTAGGCACCTTGTTTGAAGGATCTGAGCTTTGCTTTCTAGGTAGGTCACTTGGGGAGCTTGTTCAGTTTGGGATCGCAAAGATGGGGAATCAGCTGGGCAAGGAAAAAGCTGTTTCCCTCTCCCTGGGCATTTTAAACTCATGACTTTTGTTAATAGTAGTTTTGTTCTCATGCCAGAAGAGAGGTGGTGGAACGATCTTGACTGAGGAGACCCTTTCAAAGTCTTGATCCTCTGGGGAAATTAAGCGAAACAAACCATGAGGGCAGAGCTTTGCTCCTATGGTTCTCCTAAACCAGGAAGTTCAGAAGAGAGAGCTCTTAAAAATGCACCTGGGCTTTTCCATTTGTGGTTTGCGTTTTTGGTTTTTTCCTACCTGCCTGAGAGGAACCTACATGGGCACCACAATGCCAATTCCTCTGCATCTACTCGCAGTATGTGTTGGGGATTGACCAGAGCATTGGCCGTATCTGGAACTGAGAGGCATCCTCAAATAGGGCTGGAGGACCTTGGCAGTGGTGTGTCCCGCTCTATACCTGCTGGCCACGTTACTCCCATGTTTTGCTGCTGGTCCTTGCCCTCCTTGGTGTCGGCAGGAAGCTGCGCACAAGCCGTTGATGCTGATGCACCCCGACAAGCCAAGTGTAAGGCGTTGCTTTGATGCAATCAAGCAACTTGTCAGGGTCACGTCTGTGGAAATAAAAAGCGATTTGGGGGTTGGTTCAGCGTCATACAGATGCACGCGACCGTTGGGCTCCTCTCCAAGCACAGAGGCAGGAGCACTACAGGCTCCTTCATTCTGGAGGTTAAACTGGCCTGAACCAGAGCAGCCAGAGACTGGTTGGTATTTAGTGCTCCCATGTTTTTAGTGCCCCTGTATTATAGCCTCAGAGCACACTGTCCTCAGTGTATTCACCTGCTCAGAACCGTATCCACAGCAATGGGCCCAGAGAGAAGCAATGCCAGATAAAATGGGAAATATCAGTAAGTTTAATTGCTGGTTTAAGAAGTTCATCCCCTGAGCCTCCTGGCCGTGTTACCTACCTGATCAGAGCAGGGACCTGGAGCTTGGGTGGTTCTTGTAAACACACTGACTTTAAAAATACCTTGGGGTGACCGTGACAGTGTGAGGGGGGGCCCATGGGGGTGTTCCCTGCTGTGGTGGTCTTTGGGCAAGGGAAAAGCAGAGTTTTGACCTGACGACTGGCCTTTGCAGACCTGTTGCTCCTCCATTTCTGGTGTAGTCTCCAGAACAAATCTGCATGTTCCCAGCAACGTGGACAAGAGCCGTGAGGTTACTTTCTTGCTTGGGATTTCTGCAGCACTCGTGTATGAGCCTTAAGGAGGCAGGACCTTGGGCAGCGAGCTGGGGCTTGACCTGCAGCACACCCGGTGCTCTGTCTGGGGTCATTCCTTGGCGTTTTCTACACTGCTGCTTCCAGTGCTGTAGCAGACCTTGAAGAGTGAGGGGTGTGTGATCTGCACAAAGGGGAGCTGGGGGGGCTGTTGCTCCCTGAGGAGCCCCGGGTGAGGGTGAGCATAGCGGAGCAGTTGCTGAGCCCTGCTCGGGGGGAGTTTGGGGGCCCCTTTGCTCCCTGCGTCCCTGGCAGGCCGCCAGCCCTGGGACCTCTGTCCCCAGTGCCTCGGTGCTGCTCTTCGGTGAAGCAGGATGGCCATCAAGTGGCTGATGCTGGGACTGGCACAGGAGCTTGTTTTTTTTTTTTTTTAATCCCAACCTGCTCCAGGAGAAGATGCAAGACCCCAGTCCTGTTCTGCAATGAGAGGCAGAAGTGTCAGGCTAGCTAAGGACTATTTCTATTCCGGTCACTGGGTCAAACTCGGATTAATAGCTGAGTGTTAGTCTGGTTTTTCTTTCCTGTTCTTGCCCAGGAAAGCTGCTGCTTCTGGGTGTAAAGCAAAGGGAGCACAATCCCTGAGCAGCTATTGCCTGGTCTGGTAGATCAGTTTTGTGGGAGTTGAGCTGGCATGGACTTCTATCAGCTCAAATAATTGATTAATATCTGCATATATATAAAAATATTTTTTTTGTGTGTCTTTACTTGATTCCCATTAGCTCCTTTTGAATGCCCTGTCCTGTGTTCCTATGTCAGGATCTGTGGCTTGGTGTCCTGTTTGGGGCCAGCCCCAGCGCGCAGGGGTGCATCCAGGGCCCAATGACAACCAGGAGGAGGCTGGAGGACACAATGTGTGCCCATCCGTGGGATACCCGCTCTGGAAAGGAGGGTGGCTGATGTGAGCACGGCTAAAGAGAATGCGGGCTGAGGTCATGCCACGTTTACCTTTGGGTTACAGCAGTGACCTGATCAGTGAATCTTGTGGATCTCCTGTGTTTGCCTGTAAATGGGGTTTTAATTTTGATGAAATCTTCAATAAAGTTTAGCCTTGCCCACCATCCTCTGCAACAGTAGGTGAATGACTTGTGTAAAGCTCTTATGCTGAATGGGTTCATTCTCTTGAATATTTTCACTAGAACAATTACTGCATTTAATACTTTTCTTTATTTTTCTTACTACCTTTTCAGGCCAACCACAAGCAGAACAGAAACGAAACTTCAGAAAGAGCTTAGGGCCCTTCCTATGGCATCATCTCTCCAGCAGCAGTCAATAAGCATGTCTGCCAGTGGATTTGGAGCAAATACTGGGTTGCTACACGGAGCAGACTTGACTGTTCATTGCCTCAGGGAATGAATGTGCCTTGTGTACACTGTTTACATGTGACAATAACAATGCCAAGCACCTACAAGCCTTGTTTTCATCCACAAGCCAAGCTGCATCTCTGCCAGAGGAAGGCTCTTATCTCCTTTTTACGCCACAGGTTGAGGGGATGGAAGGCAAAAAGTTGCTGAGCAAGTTGCTTGCTGGAGTTTGGATTGCATGGACCCAGGGATGCTGCAGCTCAGCCTCCTGTGGGCTGCCATGTTGCACCCAGCTTGGAGCAGGAGGGGTACGTAACCCTCTGGGCTCTGCGAAACAGGTCAGCAAACACTTCACGGGAATGCAAGGCTAAGGGGGAAGGGGGTGGGGTGGGGGGGAATGCTGCAAACCAGCACTTGGAAGGAAGGAAATCCACTTGTATCACTAATTGGGGAAAACAGGATTGCTTTCCATGCCATCCCTGCTAGGGAGTAAGAGTCCAAGTTGAGTGATGTTTCTGCTCTGTGCACAGTACAGCCTTTATCAGATGCCGAGTGCTAAAGCGGGCACAGACACATCGCAGGGACAGTGGTGGGGCTGTGAGTTGGAAGATGAGCAAAGGGGAAAGCCTTCAGGTGACTTTGTAGCAGATGCCTGCCACTGAAGGGAAGCTTGGTATTAGTCTGGCTCTGTTAGAATTGGTTCCTCATTTGAGGTTCAGAGGGTGTTGTTCCTTCTTACCGCTTTTGTTTTGTTTTAAATAAATTGTAGTGATTTCAGGATTACTAAGATTAGAAATAACTTCGGTCAGTCTTTTGTTTCTGTATTTGCGCAGTTCTGAATATAATGTGATCCTGTGACAGGATCTGCTACTGCGGCACAGGGACTAGGTAGGAGCTTTCTCCCAGATGCCTGTATGCAAGCACCATTTCACCAAAATCCTTTTTCATGTTTTGGAACTTTTTGAAAAAAGGATAAAGAAATTTAATCCCTTGCAAGCATATTTGTGGAAAAGGAATAAAAGGCATCTTGTGTTCCAGGTGATTTCATCTCTAAATGCTCTTACACCTTACCCAGCCCTGCTTCAGAGCCCCTCTACACTAGAAACCGCAGAAAAAGTCAGTAGCTACAAGAGTGCCTGGATTGGTGTAAATGAAAGCATAAGAGGAGTGAGAGTGATCTTCTACCCTGGTCCCGGAGCAGGAGGTGGAAAGAGCTCATGGAGAGCCGAGGGAAGAGGTAAGGGCAGCTCCACCTGGGAATAAGCTCTTGAGTATCTGGTTTGGATGGGGAATGTTGACGTGGCTGCTATGTCTGTTTTCCAGTGCAGTGTGTATCTTAAATATTTAACACTGAAAATGTAAGTCCATTATCTGGATGTTGGAGAACTAGCCTGGCACAACCCCTTGAGTTTTTCAGCAAGATGATCTGAGGATGTCCGGCAGCAATACCAGTGGAATAAATGGTTTGTGGCTTGGGAGATGCTCCTGACTTTGGGAAGGAGCTGGGTGTAGTTGGCATGGGCTGGAGCAGAACTGATGCCTTGGGGTGTGGAAAAAATGGGGTGGGAGGGTTTGGAAGTGAGTTGCTAGCAAGGGCTGAAGTCCAAAGCCACAGCTTTGTTCCTGCTCTGTCTGATTAGGTGTTTGGACCTTGTATAGATGGGTGCTATGATTCTTAGCAGAAATACCCTGGGCTCTGGGGTGTCTTTGCAAGGACAAGAAATGCTCCTGTCTGGAGGGACTTGGTCAGCCGCTCCAACAACTCAGAGGGGAGAGGTTTTAGCTGAAAGACTGCTGAAAGGGGAGATAACTGGTTTCCCAGCTTTTGAAGTGTTGCTGCTTCTATTTAGGTTAAAACTTCTGTCATGATAAAAGCACTGTGAGAAGGGCTTTTGCTCACTGGGAAGGAAAACACAAGCTTTGCATTTCCTTTCTCCAAAACAACCCAATTTACAGGCTCTTTCGTGAACTCCAGGCATTGTACAGACACCCTAGGCTCTTGTGGAAAGTTAATGTTTTTTATGAATTATATTATCTTACTCTGCAGGAAACAGACATTTACCTGCTTAATTTTGCCTTAGCTAAAAAAAATATCGTCCAAGGAAACAGTAACAGCTAAATGTAATCTCTGTTTGTTTCTTTGCTAGATGGTGTTATCTGCTCTGCCTTTCCTTTTCCTTCATTCACGTGCTCTTATCCGATCATCAGGCCAAATCGGACTTGTGTCCCACGCCTGGTGAGTGTCTCACTCCTGTGGTCTGGCTGGGGATGAGGGAACCCAAACGCTACAGACAGCCACAGGCATCTGCAACGTCTGCTGGACCCTCCTGAAAAGAGTGTCTGCTCCACATCAGTGCTAATTGATTCTCAGAAAAAGCATTGTTTCCTGGCAGGGTGAGAAACGCTGAGCCATAGGCTGCAATGTTTCAGCTCTGAAGGTATTATGACTGCAGATGGTTCTAGTTGAGAAAAAAATTGTAATATATGAATTTATATATATCCCCAGGGGCTGGCAAGAAAATGTCTTGACCTTCTGCAAAAGGGTGTGTGACTGAGTAAGCGATCTGTGTAAGATGGCAGAGTACCCAGGCATGGATCTGCAGGGCAGAGGGGTGCCCAGCAGCTCTGTCATCACTCCCTCTGCCACCCTGGTGCAGCTCGTGCCCCATCCGTGCCAGCTGTGACCGCAGGGCCGTGCCACTTGCCAGTGGACGTGTGCCTGGCAGTGGCCTGCACAGAGCTGTGTGCCAAGTTTGCTCTATTTTTTTTTTTCTATGAGAAGAGACCAGATTTTAACCTTAAAAAAAAAACCAAAACACCCCCAAAAAACCCAAACCAAAAAACAAATGGAGCCTGATCACGTTGCTCTCTAGGCTTTTCCAAGCTTATAAGAAACAGTTACTAGTGAACAATACTAATAAAGATCCTGCAAGTAGGAACACAGCCGTTCTCAAATGAACACCCCTATACCTGGCTGCTAAGAGAGCCATGCTGACGTGTTTGATGAACCACATAGATGTAGGAGTAGTCACTCCAGCCCTCTAAATGAACTCTGCCTGTAGTTTGGATGTTTTGCAAATGTGTTTAATTGTGTGTATTAAATAGTATAATTATTTGTATGTGGTTTTATGTATGGAAAATCCAAATACAATGCCTCTTGGCTAAGCCCATTCCCTCCCACCGCTAATCCTTCAAAACCTCGGGGCTGTTTGGATTCAGTGCCTGCTGCCTCAGCCATTTCATCCATTTGTTTCCCCCATGCTCTTCTGATCAGAAAAAGGAACCTCCAAACCCAATTATACCTCTGTTTACTTCAGAGACAAAGAACATCTTGACTTGGCACCTGGTGAGACCAGACCAGCTCTGCTGGCTTGGGCTGGATCCCAACATCCCATCTATAAGAGTGACCATCCAACTGCAAGTGCCTCAGTGGCCAGCATGCCTCTGGGATGTATCTTCTTAGCAGGCAGCAGTTAGAGACTCCCTGAGCTGGAGTTCACATCGAAGCCGTAGTGTTTAAGAGCCTCCGTTGCTGCACCTTTCTTCCATAGATCTGTCTAATCCCAAATGTACTAATAGTTTCTGGGCTGGCACTTTGTGCTGTAGCAAAGAGCTCTTCTCTTGATTGTTTTAAGCATGCAGCACAATGACAGTTTTTGTGAACCCCACTTTCTTGCCCTGTAGGGACAGGGGAGGTGACACTCCTTATTTTGCTTCTTGGGGTCATTCACAGCTTCATGGACATCTCTTGCAGATCTTTGTTGCTTTTTTGGGCCCTTCCTCCTGCAGATCATGTTTCATTCCTGCAGACCGTGTTTCATCTGTTGCCTGTGTTTGCATCTTTTTGAGTTTTATTTTATCCTTTTGGAGCATGAGCTAATATGCGCACAGATGTGGGTACACTGTGGGTTTTATTATTTTGTTCTGTATTTCCTTCCTAATAATCCCTGATGTTCTGTTTCACTTTATAACTGCAGGTAGCACTGAGCTACGCTTTTGGCATATGTATCATAATCCTGATGTCTCTGTCTTGAAGGGTTGACAGTTGATCGGGAGCTCACTGCTGTGATGGTCAGATATTGAGTTGATTGCCCACGCTTCCTCCCTTCAGTTCCCTTAAGGCAAAACTCCTCTCCTGCTTGTGCCTTCACACATGTGCATCTGGATTATGGACCTACTGCCATATTAATAGAGGGGGAGAAAGCTGGAAGAAGTGTTGTAGGTCTATGCCTATTTCTAGAGCAGCAATGAAAACTTGAAAGGCTTCAATTTGTCCTCCAATTTCATTTGTACGGTCCCTGCTTGGTAAGCAGTCTTGGGGAATAGTGAAGCTGTGAGTTACCGGGCTTGTACCGCCTGCAGTCATGTTTCTCTCTGAAACTCAGATCTCTTCTGTGTTGCACAGCTGACAAGACTTCAGCTTAAAAAAATGTTAGCAAGCGTGACAGCAATGAGGAAAACACGTGGCGCGTCAACAAGCGAGTGTCCTGAGGGACTGGCCTGTAGCATGCCGGCATCTGACTATGCCTTATGGAAAAAACCGTCTCTATGGAGGGAAAGTGTCAGAAGGGTGAAAGTCAATATCTGACGAACTGGTGTGAGTCCCCAGAGAGCCCCAGTTATGGCAAATGGAGTCGGAAAAAAATGTGTCCTCGGCAAGAGTCAGACTTTGGTATGAAAATGTCAGCTGAGAACAACTAGAGTTTGTTTGGATAAATAGGTCAAAGTCATCTTTGTTATGCTCAAATGAGGAAGCCTTTGGTTGCAAACAAAAAAATCCACAAATACTGCATTATGTGGCTGTTGATTTTGCACAAGAGGTTTATCATAAGCCACTAAACCGCCAGGACATTGCATTGTGCTTCCCACCACCCAGGGCATGGACTTGTGAAGAGCTAAAGCTCAGACCTCTTGTGCGTCTTGGTGTCAGAGTCCGGCAGTGGCTCCTCTGGGGTGCAGCCCTGCTTCTTCTACTCCATGATCCTTTTTGCCTTGTGCCGATGGGCTCTGGATGGTGGCACCCTGAGCAGGGCAGGCTCCTGCAGGGCAAAGGGATCCCATGGGAGCCCCACTGCCTAGCCTGGATTCTGCATCCTCCTTCTCTCCTATTTGGTTACCAGAAAGACATCCCACAGCAATCAATGGCTTAGTGTCCCCTGCTGGGAAAATGGAGACTGTAGGATGGGTACTTTGGGGTGCACTAGCTACAAGGTTTTGCCTGTAGCTAGTCCCCAAATGAAGGATGGGGCGATTTACCTGGTGTTTACTCTGGGGTAGGACAAAGATCATATTACTGTAAAATAGATGTCTTCCTGCAGGTTTTATACTTCAGCTCAGCCTGAAGTAGCTTGTGCTTTCAAGTGCCATGCTCAGACAGATTATGTCAATAAAAATCTTGTTTAAATATTTCCTCTGAATGCTTAGAAAAACTCAACAATACCTTTGTCTGAATTCGATCATCTTTCGAAATGAAACACATGCTTTATGCAGCTCCTGCATGTGATGCTTCAACCAGATTCAAAATACAATCAAATAAGTCATGGGGAATGAAATCTCATTTTACTGAATTGAATACATTCAGTTTTAATTGCAGAGAGAATGGTTTTATCCATGTTGTATACAAAATCAAACTCTTCTGATGTTTAATCATTTCCTTTTACCATGGGAAGGTTGGACTCAGAGGTGATTCCCCTTTGTGGCAGATGTGTATTGACTGTCCCACATATGTACCAGCGCTTGGGAGCCTGGGCTAAAAACAGAAAATCAAAATGCCTTCCCCTACAGTCGATCAAGGCAGAAGGATGTATTTCAAGAAAGAAATGTTCTGTAGGGATTTTTACTGCCTCTTTGAGTCAAGACTCTCTTGACAGTTGGCATAAGCCAGCTGCTGTTGACTAGGAAATGTGCTCTGCTCATCGCTTGCTCCCTTATAAACAATGTCCTTATCTTTTTAGCAATAAAAAAATTAAACCAGAGTAGCTTTCCTGTCATCTGTGCAAGAATGTTGTTCAAATGTAAATGTAAAGATTGATCTTCTTTGTAAGAAGCATTAAACAAATATTACTAAATGTCACATGACAAAGCTGATGATGTAAGGCATCCTCATCCTGTTGTCTTGAAACAAGATGGGAGAAGCAGAATCCTTAAATCTTACAAACTTGTATTTAGATGATGTCTCCAATAATTTTACTGACAAGTTTATGATTAAATAGGCAATGGATTCCCCTCACTGGGTGGAAGATGGCGTTGTGGAAGCTCCCTGAGGTCTATCTGGGCAGTGGCATGTTTGGACCCCGCAGCACGAGTTAGCTGGGAATCCACCTTACTTTGGATGTTCTCCAGTATACCCGCTCCAAAAGGCGAAGGTGGCCATGTAGTTACCTCACAGTCTGCCTGGCGTTTGTGGGTACAGTCCTGTGTCTGTCAACAGCGTTTGAATAAGCAACTGTGCCGTTTCAGGTTGGGGAATGACTCACAGGTGACAGCTCTGCAAGAATTGGGCGTTGTAAGAGATCCCAAACTGAACATGACTGCGATAAGTTGAGCGGTTACTCCAGGCAGTGGGACCTCAGCTGGAGCACAGTGTCCTGTTTCATGAGCTCTGTTCGAGGAAGATCTCCATGCTCCCCTTCGTCTAAGTAAGTCATGGCCTTGCTGTGCTTGTGGGGCTTCCTGGCAGGGGGATGGTGGCTGAGCACAGGCTGTCTGTTAGCATTTTGTAGAAATAATATCTCAAGACCTAGCTGTTTGAGGAACTATCTTCCATATCAGGTATATAGCGTGCTTTTTTCTATAGATGAGAAAAGATGATACCACCTAAGGCTGAAGGTTATCTAGAGAGGAGGAAACCCACTAAATCTGGGTTCGTGTTTAATTTGTGAAGATGGAAGAATGTGTCCCCTCCTTTCCTGGTGTGGCGTGCAGTGGCCAGAAGCTGTGTTGGAATGATGGCTCTTTTTGGAATGGTATTTCTTGTTGGGGAATTTGTGGTTCACGAACCACATCATGAACCATGTTGGGCCTCTTCTCTCCACTGCATCTCTCCACAGGAAGATTTCCTTGTGGTGCAACCTTAGTGGAGAAGGGGAGTGTGATTCTTCTCTGAGAAGTTAAAAAATGTGGAGGAAATCATGAGACCTGGAGATCTGATAGGTGGTTAAGCTGGAAAACAGCTCTAGAGACAGCTCTTTGCTTGGGATATAGCTGTAAGAGAGGTTCTCCTGTTGGCACAGCTGCCTCACTTTTGAAACATGGGCAATTCCCATCTGTCAGCCTGATGGCACTGAGATCTGCTCTGATGCTTCAGAAACAGTGTAAATCTGAACATAGCCATTGCAAGATCCTTTTGCACTGCTAGCTGAAGTTGTTCCATAGCTGGAAGGGAGACCCCAACACCGGCTCGGTCCAGGTGGGAGAGCAGGGGCGAGCACAGCCCAGAGCACACCAGAGAGGGACACGCAGTACTGCAAAGGGAATTTTTTTGTTTTTCTGCCTTGCCTGAAGTAGTAGACCAATGAGCCTTGCTGCAGACAGTGTCTGTGGGGGAACTGTATTGGAGAGGACGTGCAAGTCCTTTGCCGCGTCAGGGGTGTTCCCCACCTGACTCCCCATCTGCAACAGCCATCAAGGGGCTTGGGCTGCAGGGGGATTGACAGCTTTTACCTCCTCAGTGTGCAGTAAATATAATAAAGTCACAGGCTTGTGATTAAACATCCCTTTTAAAGAGAAGGAAAAGGGGTTCAAAATCTCCAGATTCCTGGTACCGATGCAATCTGTATAGTAAGGGAGCAGAAAACACACCCAGTTGTTTCAAAAGGTCAGATGTCTATATCATTAAACCCTATGTATATTTATCCTCTGGAACACAGATACGAAAAGGGAAACATTAACTGGTTCTTCATTTCTTGCTGGAAGCAGTGATGATATCTCAGGGAAGCGTGAGAGTTCCCTGGATCACTGGACTTCAGTGTGAGGTGGGAGGTCAAGGAAGTAGTGCAAAATGCCCAGTCTTTTGTGCCAGGGCTGAAATAATTTCCTCTGAGAGTGAAATCCACATCACAAATAAACCCTATTCTTATAAATGGCCAAATTAAGAGCAGTAGTGTGAGATGCGAAGTGTGAGTCATACAAGGAAGAGTTCCAGAGGACGTAGCATGTCCCCAGATGGCTTTTGCTAGCAGTGATTGAGGAAGAGGTGTTCTGTCCAGGGACCTCTGGAGAGATATCTCAGGGCAGAATAAGACATCAGGAGGCAACAGCCCCTCTCAAACACCTTCCTCCCCCCCCTACCCCCCTTCCCCCCC
>NW_008824010.1:1943861-1972058 GCF_000699105.1 Pygoscelis adeliae
CATGGCTTGTTAATGGGAGGGTCTTTTGCCTTAGCCGCCTCCTGTGTTTTGCCATGCACTTTTCGCTGCTGTTAGTTTAATTTCCTTTCCCTCTACACTGACCTATCTGTGTGTACTCTTTTCTGGCTTTGCCTAGGAGAGTAGATGGTAGCATGCAAACAGTCTATTCCAGCCTTATGAGATCTTGCAAACTTCTTTGCTGCCTGTGATGCTTGGTGATTGCCTTCTACTGCCCCTGCTTAATTTTGAAGACTTTAATTCCCACTGGCAGTTTTGGTTGGTGCCGCTGAGCAACACGCTTGGCTCTTTGCTAGCACACAGTAGGACACCTACAAGAAAGTAGGTGTCTAAGAACTCTCTTGTGTTGAATTGTGTTGTGAGAAATCATTTAACTTCTTATTTTCATACTGAGCTCCTGGGGTTGTGGCTTTGGCTTGTGAACTGTTGCCCGAGCTGGCCCAAGAGGTCAGTGGTGCTGGGACTAGGACTGAAACTCAGGGACAACAGGCATAAAACTCTATACATGGCCTTGGGATGGTTTTCCTAGCTTTACTGTTTGAGGAGTGCTCCCTGCTCTTAGGGAGCAATCTGCTCCCCAGTGTAGTTTGTACCAGATGTATCTGGGAAAGGTTTTGCCTGCAATATTTGTCACCTTTTAGGTTTTGTTATTCTTTGGGCAATATCTAGATTTAAACTCCTCAGAAGGCATGTAAGCTGCTCCGAGATGCCAAGGAATGTGTCAGCTAGGTTATTGCCTTTTAAATATTCAGTTGCGTTCTTCACTTCAGAGCAATAATACAACAGTTTGTGTAAGTAGACTTGTTTTGTAATTCTAACATTTTAGTGTTGAGGCAGAAATGTCCAAAGCTGTGGAATCTGCATTCTACAGGTGCAGGCATAAGTGCGAACAAGTTGCTTGGTTTCTAGAAAGGTGGCTGAGTAGGCTATGAAGTACTTGTCAAGCATGCAGACCTAGAAGCAAGTTGTGGCACTTAGTAACTATCTTGGGGGCAACTCTGTCAGGCTCCCCTCTGAAGCCCAGGGGTGTTTGTGCTTCTACAGAGGGTAAACTGGAATATGGGAAGGGTAGGTTGCTCCGGATCATATTGTGTGACCACCTAGGAGCTGGGATGTGCTGTTTGGTGATCTTGGCTTTTAAGCTTGCAGGCTTGTCACGTAGTGTATATTTGCTTATGGAAGTATGTTCATATTTTGAGCCTACAAATTTTCCAGGCCACCAACCCCCCACTGTCCAATAAATGTTTCCAAGGCAATTTGTAGTTGGTTATTTCCACCCTCTTGTTCTGGCCAAAGAGAACAAAACCAAAACATGCGACCATGGCTGGTGTTGCCAAGCCTGGAGTGGAGCAGAGCTGCTGCTGCAGTTCATCCTCCCAGACGTGCTCTTTGTCCATGGAAAAACAGATGTGGAAAGCTTGACAGTAGCATAAAGCTGATTTTGCTCTACTTGAGCGTTTCCTCTCACAAAAGGAAAAATCCCTTCCTGCTGCTCCAGGCAGCACTGTATTTGCTTGGCCTTTGGCAAGGCAGGCTGATGTGCAGACAAGCAGTGATTTTTAGCTGGCACAAAGCAAATGAATCTTCTTGTGCCGGGGTTGAAAGGATTGCACTGCTACTTTCTCAGACCTGTAAATCTATTGATGAGATCCAGTCTCCTGTGGATACCAGATGATGTGGTTTAAAAAAAAAAAAAAAAAATAAATCTGAAGTTGGTGTATCAGTCATTAGGAGCTGCCTTCTCCTGTGGTCCTCATCCTGTCTCACACTGTACAAGCCTCTGTTTTGGGGAACCAAAATCATTTGCTCATTCCTTAATGAGAGTCCCTTTCTCCCACAGGCTGCTCATGACTTGTGCTGGAAGTTATGGTCCAAAATGCACGAGTCCAACTTTCCCAGAGAACGAAAAATGATCTCTCAGCTGCTTTTATATGCCATCACCATGTCAGTAGTTCCTATGAGCTAGTGTAGCTCATGGCAGCAATACACTTCTATTTAGATCCCTACTTGCATGCGTTAGCTGGGATTCAACTTTATTTTGGCTGCACGTATCGCATCCAGTTGTGGGGCAGTTGTAAAGCAAAGAGAACAACACAGGCACTTAATTAAATCTTGTCTATACAGTTCAGAATACAATAAATAGATGAAGGAGGATGGGACTGGTGGCAAATATTCTTCAGTGGTGACTTTTCAAAGAAGTGCTCAGATAAGGCTGTTTAGCTGTCACATGCTACAGGAAAAAAAGCAGAGATTAAATTTTCCTCTTGGCAGGTGAAGAAAGAGCGGGCTCGTGGAAGTCGCACACTCCTGAGCAGGAGCAAGACTGGGCATGGAAATAAGCTCCTTGAATTGAGGGGGCACAGGTGTGGCCTCTGGGCTCGCAAGAGGGCAAGTCTGGGTGGCTGAGACGCTCGCAGCTTCTCCAACGATACCCGATGGTGGTCTTGGGCAGGAGGGGAGAGGTCACTGTCCCTGCACCCAGATGCTGTGTGAACAACCCAGCCTGTACATCTCCCCTGCATCCATTAACTTGAAAATAAACTTGAGCATTAGCTAAGTGCTTGTGTTGCAACAGAAAGCAAACATGGAGAAGAAAAATCACCTGGGAGAGGGAGAGAAAATTCAGTGGGTTTTTCTGGGAAGTGGTTGAGTCACAGGGAAGTGGTTGAGTCACCATCCCTGGAGGTATTTAAAAGACGTGTAGATGAGGCGCTTAGGGACATGGTTTAGTGGGCATGGTGGTGTTGGGTTGACGGTTGGACTCGATGATCTTAGAGGTCTTTTCCAACCTTAATGATTCTATGATTCTATGATTCTATGCTCCTTGTCCCAGCAAGTCAGAGCTGCCGCAGGTTGAGCTGTAAGCCCACTGCAGCACGTGGTTCTCTGTTATCAGTAGTCCAATGTGATCCCGCTGCCTGGCAGCGTGGCCACGAGAAAGGCGCATTGTCGGTTCCACCTCTGGCCTTGGACTGTGGGTTTTCGTGATGTCCGCTTCTAGGGCAAGGTGCTGGGGCTGACATGTGCATGATTGCCTGATGTGCCTGCAGTCGCTGGCTGGGGCAGGAAGGCTGTCTGTCTATCTGTGAGTCCATCTGAATGCACTGCGAAGAAACAGGGTGGCTTCTCTGGACTCCAGTGCATAAATCCTGGCAGACTTGCTGGCTATGGGGCAAATCTGCAAGCAGGTGGTGATTATCTTAAAAAGCATTAAGCCCCCTCTAAATTTACCTATGTTTTAGGACAAGATGGTCAGGGAAATACCAGATTTCTTTAAAATTATTTTGAAGGAAGTTCTGTGTCTCCATTTACAGGCTGCTTGGAGGATACAGTTTGAGAGTCTTAAGATGATTAGCCAATGCAAGACAAGGTGTATCATTTTGTTGTTAATAATGAAGTCAGAGTGCTGGCAGTCAAAGCATTTAATAGAAAATCAATATTTCAACTGAGGAGGTGTTTTACAGCTCACTGTATATCTCAATATGCCAAGATGTTAAACCAAGGCTTTCTTGGGCAGGAAGTGAAATAATCCATTAAAACTTAAAATTTCTGTCACCAGTAAGGTACATATATGAGGATCATATGCCAAGATGTTACCTTAAAGGAAACCTTAGGCAAGGGTTAGATGTTCATCCATCAGTCAGGAACCCCAGGTACCGCATCTGCCATGCAGTGGGAGTCCGTGGCTGGAGGGAGCACAGGGAGGCTGTGTGCTTTATGTATCGATGGGATGCTGCTGGCTATCCTAAAACGTCTGTAACTTTTCAGCATCCACTTGCAGAAGGCACAGCTTCCTCCGCCTGCCTTCTGGGTGATGCTCCACTTATTTTTGGTGTCCCAATGAAGCAGTCTTTTGACCTGAAGGGGGAGGTGAGGGTGGGGAAAGAAAGAAAGTAGAAAAGCCTGAGCCAAAGCATCTAGGAATTTTGGAAAGAAGGTGGCAGCCTGGACTAAAGGTAAGAGTAGGCGCGACGGGGAGAAAGTAGATGTACGTATGTACTGAAGAGAGACGTTAATTCAACTTTGTGCGTGTGGTTATTACCTTGGGGTCTCAAGCAGGGCCAGCATGCCTGCCAGAAAAAGACAGGGGAATTGGTTGAGTTTTTTTAAAGGGAACAGCTCTAATTTAATGCCCTGAGCCTGGAACATGACTGTAATGGTAGATCAATGACCCAGAGTTGGAGTATTTCTAATACAGAAGCTGCAGTCCTGAACTGTGACTGTAAGAGCAAACCAAATCGTTCACAGATTCACATAAGGGGCAGTGGTTTTTTTGCAGCACTGTGATTAAACTGGAGGACGATCATTTATGTATCATGTCTGCTAAATAAAACCCTGAAATTGTGTCTCCCTAGGCTCATCGTCCACCTCTTCAACCATGAGGGCTTAGAGTGTGGTGCTTAGGGAAGGCCAAGCACGTAAACACTTCCAGGAACACTGCTTTCTTCTCAGAGCACAATTTGCAAACGCAGTCAACTTGTCTGGACCTTTCGGTCTGTGGGTCATGTAGTGAAAATAGGGACAAAGTACGAACAAACAACAGCTTGAGTGAAAGGGTGGACTGGGAGGAGGCATTGCTCTTCTGAGATGTAGCCAAAGCTTGTAGCAGTGTGGAGCTGGGACTGCTGCTTGTGACCAGCTGCAAGTCGCACTGCATAGGGTGGCTGTGCACTGCATGGTGATGGTGAGGGACCAGAAAAGGTCACTGTGTGTGCCAAAAGGAATGGCCAAGTCAAGGAAAAGAGCTTATGGCTCCGTGGAGCTATCTGGGCTTATAGGGAAGAGGGAAAGAAGTGGGGTCAGCCTCTCGCCAGGTCACTTTCCTGTTGTAACCTTGTACTGCACTTGCTGATAGTTTAAAATGAACTTTGATAGTTTGATTTGCCTCCTTGCCACCCCCCCCAAAAAAAAAGAGAAAGAAAGAAAGCATAAGAAAGCATCCGATTTTATCCTCATCTGTACCCTGTGCTTACAGGCCCTGAAGTTTTCCTTCCCCCGTTCCCATGATGCCAGTGGCAGCAGATTTCACCATAAAGTGCTCATTTTATTGGCAAGCCAAACTACAACTTACCACCATTATGCAAGAAGTAATATGGATTTTAAAAAACAAACAAAAGCGCCAAAACAAAAAAACACCACAAAACCAATTAACACCCACAGCCCCCCCCCAATCACCTGAATCTGCTACTGAAACCAGAGCCTTGATCTTTTCCCATCTGAGAACAGGCAGATCTCAAAACTGTCCTTCTCAGCAATGGGTTTCTCCTCAGCTCCCGAGGAAGGGGAAAGGCTGGTAAGGAAAGAAATGACCAGCTGCAGTGAGATACAGCAAATGAGGAGGAAAGTCGCTACGTTGGAGTGCTGAGGATGCTTTGGCACATGTGCTAGCTCTCAAAACTTGCTCTTCCCAGGGAAGGATCCGAGCAGTAGCAGCTGAATTGCTGAGCAGGTCTCAGCAGAAAGGTACACGGTGAGTCTTTAAAATATGGGAAGCAGTGCCTTCTAAGCCGGAAAAAATGGAGCAGTGCAGTGGTTTTGCTTTCATCTGCTTCCTGGCAGTTAGAGGATCTCCGTGAAAGCAAAAAGATCAGCTCCTTTGAAAAAAATGTAGGAGGGTGAAAAATGCACTAACTTCTGCTCAATTCCTAAATGCCTGGAGTCATTATGGAAAGGCTAGGAGGTAGGATGTGACTGTAGATGTTTAAGCTCCCTCTTTTACGCACCTGTCGGTGGACCCCAGGCACCTTTCCTGGTTATGTGTGATGCTTGCCAAACACAAGTGTGTTAGAGCTGTGGCGGCTGGCTGGGGGGAAAGCTGAAATCATCTCTTGTGTTCATGCCAGGACTCAAACCGGTAAATGAGGAAAGTGGGCTGATGTGGCACACAGAAACCACAAAGAGGTTGATGTGATTGCTAACGAGAAGGTCATATTGGCCATATGGCAGGAACATAAAACTGAAGAGTTCACTCTGTAGTTAAAGGAAGGGAGACACAAGGAGGGAGCCCAGCTGCTAACAGCTTTTTGTCTCGGAGGGAATGCGCTGGTTTGTATCAGAATCCAAAAGCAAACTGTTGCGTGGACCATGGACGACCAGGGGGTGGTACCTGATTAACTTAGACAGCCTTCCTCTTCATGCCGTTTCTCTGCAGAGTGTGTGTGCACACACATGGACCATGGTGTGCCCACACTGCTCAGTGCTGCCTTCAAGGACTTTGAAATCTCTTTTCTGAAAGTAACAGTTGGTGCTTGTAACCGCCGTGGGGAGCTTTGCCCCATGGGAAGGGCTTGTTGCTGGAGCTTTATCGGCAAGGCTTAATATTACAAAATCTGTTTTAAATGTTGCCTTTGTTCATCTTCTCAGTTTTGATTTCATGATCATTACAGATCTGTGCTCCAAAAGGGAAAGCCTGAACTTCAGTAATCACTGAGTATTATCCTTAATCTTATGACCAGGCAGATGAGATTGGAGAAGAGTGTTGACTCCTGCTTCAGGAACACTGATGTTCCTTCCATTTATTTTTTCTTGTTTTTAGTCTGTGAAAAGCTGTGGGTTTTGGTGTATCTAAAAATCTGTACTGAAGGAAAAGTAACCTGTGTGCTTTGGCTCATGGTCTCAGACATCTGATTTTTCAGGAGAAAAGAGATTTCCGTATGTCCTGTTTAGTGGTGAAGAAAAAAGAACAGTTAGGGTCACCATGGTGTTTTTTCAGGGAGAAATCAAAGTAACCATGGATCAAATCCTGGATTTTAATTGCAGTTTCTCTTTTATAGTCCTTGGTCTCTATTAAAGGGAAAACTGTAATAGATAACTTTGGTATTAAGCAATAATAATTGTGTTAAGTTCTTTCAGTTTCCTTTCACAGAAGGCTTTGGATCCTGTTTTAATGTATTAATTTGCTGTGGCCAAACTGCTTCATCTATAGTGTTGTTGGCTGTGAGCGTGTTGGCAAAGCTGGAAATGTTTTGGATCTCTGCTCCCTGTTATTTTGATCATGAGATGCTGTTGGGTATTAATTGTGCTATAGCTGTGTGCCCAGTTAAAACCAGACCCCTTGGACACTCAGGGTGCACGGATGCTCGGAAAAGGATGGTGTTTCTCCTGAAAAGTCAACAAAACACTTCTAGGTTAAAGGTTCACAACTGCAGACATGGTTCCTATTTGGCACCCTTGGAGGGGCTGTCCTAGGAAACGATCTGCCAGTTAGAGGAAGCTCGGCTGCAGGTGTTGCAGAGGCTTTTGGGCATTGTCACAAACACTGGAGCTGCTAACATTTATTTCTTGCAAGAGAAGAGCTTGTTTGCACCCCATCCAGGAATTTTCCAAATGCTCGTATTGGCCAGTACAAACAAGGCTCAGCTGTGGAAGAGAGCTGCTTTATGCAGACTTGCCGTCTCCCCAGATACGGAAAGATTACTGTTTCCACCTGGTTCAGCCAATATCTGCAGCTCTAAACAGGTTGACAGTGAAACAAAGCAGAAGCACAAGCATCATGTGAGCTTGGCATGTAGGGAGAGCAGCTTTTATGCAGGTTTCAAAATAACTTTCCCATCACTTCTCTTAAAACAAAAAAAAAACCAAAAAATCATAAGAGAAGCTGCCTGATGCTAGGGAAGGCCAATGTGCTGGTTTTGGCTGGGGTGGAGTTAATTTCCTTTATAGTAGCTGGTATGGGGCTGTTTTGGATTTGTGCTGGAAACAGTGCTGATAACACAGAGGTGTTTTCGTTACTGCTGAGCAGTGCTGACACACAGTCAAGGCCTTTTCTGCCTCTCACCCCACCCCACCAGCGAGCAGGCTGGGGGGCACAAGGAGTTGGGAGGGGACACGGCCGGGACAGATGACCCCAACTGACCCAAGGGATATCCCACACCATATGACGTCATGCTCAGCATATAAAGCTGGGGGAAGAAGAAGGAAGGGGGGGACGTTTGGAGTGATGGCGTTTGTCTTCCCAAGTCACCGTTAGGCGTGATGGAGCCCTGTCCTCCTGGAGATGGCTGAACACCTGCCTGCCCATGGGAAGCAGTGGACGAATTCCTTGTTTTGCTTTGCTTGGGTGCGCGGCTTTTGCTTTACCTGTTAAACTGTCCTTATCTCAACCCACGAGTTTTCTCACTTTTACTCTTCTGATTCTCTCCCTCATCCCACTGGGGGGCAGTGAGCGAGTGGCTGTGTGGGGCTTAGTTGCCAGCTGGGGTTAAACCATGACAGCCAAAAGGCAATTGCATCATTCTGTAGTGATATTTGAATGTTAGTAAAAGTATGATTCAGATCTGTAAAAAAATATGTGAAGAATGTAAACATTTTCCAGGCTGCCCACTAGTCCCTGCAGTTTCTCTAAGGAAGGAGGGAACCTCACATGGACGGGTGAGAGTGATTTGGCAGCATCTCTGCGTGGCTGCACGTGTGCTGGGCACGACACCAGCTCCTGGCAGCAGTGGATGCTCAGCATGCCATGACGTGGCACATGCCTGGCAAGCAAATACCGGCTTGGTCCTTGCTGCCTTGTGATGTTCAAGATCACCTTAATTTGTGCCTTCCAGCAGCTTTCTGATGTTAGGCAATTTTGTTGAAGGACGTTTGACAGTATCAAGATGAAGCCACCGCTGACTCATCCAGCACCCTGTGGTCTTCCAGAGTGGGACACATCACACCATTTCCGTGCTTGTTCACAGCATCTTGCATTGAAAGTCGTAAAGCTGGTGAAATGCTCCTGTCCTGGCAGCAGGGTCCTGCTCAGCTGGTATGCAGCTTCTCTGCATGGCCCACCAGCCCTGGCTAGCCTGGGAACTAACGAGGCTGAGGATTTATACGGCATCCAGAGCCATAACTGGCATGAGGGATCCCTGTGCTGTGCTGCCCCACGCAGCAGCAAAAAGTAGCTCCTCTAGTAGAGGAGGTGCACCCCTACAGTTGCAGCATGTATCTCTGTTACTGACCATGGCCTTGAAGTCAAGGATCAAAATTATGGCTACAATCTATCTATCTGTGGGGTTACGAAGATAATCTGTCCTCATTTTAGCCCTTGGTCTGTCTTCTGCTTCAGGGGCAGCGCCCTTGAGGTAGGGGCTGCCTCAGGGGGTGCCTGTAGGGGGCTTAGCACAACTCCAAGTACGGATGTTGTGTAAGTGCTGAACAGTGCAGCATCTGTGGGATACAGAATTGGGAGGGTGGAAATTGCTCATATGGCGATATAGAAACCTCAGAGAACTGCATCTGGTGAATCGTGGCTCAGTTGTCCACTTAGTGAAGAATAAAGCACTATGTTTCTTTTCAAAGCAGTGGACTTGCATCAGGGATGATTATGGCCTTTTGATAAAGGTTTTAAAGACTCAGTATATTAACTAAAATTAATAGCTGTCTGAAGTTCACAATGTGGTTCTTAGACTGACCTACAAAAGCTCTTTCCTCTCGCAACACTTTGGATAGTTTCATTGGTTTCTGTTGCAGTAAGTCACCAGTGCCAAGAGATAATGAGACTGCTGGTTTTCATAGCATCTGTTACCATTCTTCTCAACAAAGCCTACTGTCTATACTCCATTTTGTAAGGCAGCTTTTCCAGAAAGAGCTTTATCTTTCCTTACGTTCACAGCTGTATATGATGTCTGACGGATGAATTACTTAGCAATAAAGATCACTTTCATGATACTACATCAATTGTCATAAACAACTATGGTTCTCATTTTTATGTTTCAGCCATAAATTACTTCACGTGCTATTTTCTTGATGTACTAGTCCCTCGCAAACAGGAGAGTGGAGGTTTTCTAGGAAAGTGAGATTTAGAAAACAAAACCAGTGGCAAAATATACTGAGACGAATGATATAATGGGACAATGATTGTTAATGCTGAGACTTGGGATAGATCCCTGGGCCTTATTATTACTCTCTCAGTTTCCCAGAACATGAAATAAGATACATAAAAAAACAGGTAATATTTCTCTGAAGCAAAAAGGAATAGAAGCCCAAAATGCTACTCGTAGTCATGCATATGCCTAAGAAAAACTCTAGGTTCTTCTGTATTCATAGTATTTGATTTTCATCTCACGTCTTCTGGCTCATTTCTCATGTTGAGTTTGTGGGTAAAGTTCTGGCTAAAGTTAACGTTAATGTTCTGGGCTGGTATTTCTGGATTAAAGGAAAAGGGGTTTCGTGGTGTCAGAGTGGATCGAAGTAGAAGATTCCTTGGCCATAAGAGAAAGTTTGTGTTGGAGGTTCTCTCTTTTGAAAGTCAAAATGAAGCCTGATTTAGGAGTAGAGTTTCTAGGATTATTGCAGTATAAATACAGTCTAATAAGGACCCTGATGGTGGTGATATCAGTAAAACAGAATACAACTGTCTGTCCTTCATCCATCAAGTTGTCTGTAAATTGGTTGGGCTTTGAGGACAAAATTGTGTAAGGAACTTGAAAATTTTGCCTTAAATAGAAATTGATGCATATGCAGGAGTAGGCTGATGGTCAGCTGTTACAGGTACTCGGGAGGTTTTACAGATGGTTTAGCAGATACAGAGCATATTGTTTATGATCTTACTTCCAGAAGGTCTCTTGTCACATAATGCAAGACAAGAAGGTTCTTTAGCCCACAAAGAAAAACAAATTCCTAAAGCATATTTCTGTGTGAGTAAGAGAAGGGGAAATTCCTCACTGAAGACATAAATCAATAATATTTTTTTTCTATTTCTCAGGTACTCAATTTATAGTCAAAGGATGCAGTGCAAGCTCGCTCTATATAAACTAAAATAAACTTCTCAAAACAGTTCTTGCATACTGAAGTTCTTTGCCTGTTCCTGGAAATTTTAGTGTAGGCAGAATGTGTTTCCCCCAGATTTCTGTTCCATGCTTGTAGAAAGAAGATATTTGAGGAATTGGGTATCACTCACAGGGAACACTGAAAATGAAAAAACACATGAAAACAGGGCCAGGGAAACTCAATACTGTGGCCCTTAGGAAGAGGCTAATCTGAAGCACCTCTTGTGTGACTGGGTATTACCAAATTTTTGTACTTGGAATCTGACTTCTTTTTCTGTGGAAAAATGAATCAAGGCAAAAGAAAAATTAAAATTTTGAGTCAGATTCTCAGAATATTGATATCTTTTGCACTGACATCTTGCACTGGAATTTGAACACTGCTGCTATTTAGATGGGCTGGATTTGAGTGTAGAGTTTAGTCCTGTTAGCAATTCCTCAAACCGTTCAATCCTCCAGAGTTGCAAGAAAACCCCAATGTGCATCTTTGTTGCTATGTTCCTTGGCTGCAGCTTCTTCCCTTGCGCTATTTGCATCACACATTAAACATGTTAAAACAGTGCTGGCCAACTGTTTTTCTCAGTGGCCCATTTGGCAAAGATGGGGAGTTTGGAAATAACCATTACTGTTCCCCCCCCCCAAAAAAAAAAAAAAGAAAGAAAATTTGATTCTTGTCTAGTGAGTAAACGGGTTCATCCCGAGTGCCTCGCAGCTGAGGGATGCTAAGGGACTGCTCTTGCTCCGAGCAGCCAAAGGGTTGAGAAAGCTTCGAAGTGCTCTCGCCCAGCACTGGCACAGGCACTCCTCTTCCAGTTTCCATGAGGTCATATCTGAGGTGGGCAAGTGGAGTGCAATAGTGCACACGGCTGCAAACTTGTTCTTGAAACGTAAGAGGGTTCAGCTCAGAAGTAGGGAGCTGCAATGCATTTCTCTTTCCCCTATTTCTGGCTGTTCTTTGAGACCATTTGCAGCCTGGAAACAGGATCAACAGATGATATACCAGAGAAAGAGGGTAGGTATGGATTCATGGCGGGGGGGCAAAAGGGCCGTTATCTCCTAAAGGAGGTGCTGTGGGCTGCGGTACGTGGGTCCGAGGCTGTGTGTGGCAATAGCAGCAGCTCAAACTCATGTCACTGTCATAGCTCTCCTTGTCCCCAGGTAGAGGTTTTGAGTCAGCAAGGTGTAAAAGAGGTGTTTTCTCGCTTATCTGCACGTCAGAGTACATCTGGTGCCGTGCATTCAGAGAAAACATCATGCACAGGGCTTCTTTTAGTTACTTTATTAACTGATTGGCTTGAAGGCTGCCCTGTCAGATGTGGTTTTCTTCTACAATGGCAAGTTATTTTTCAATGAGGAATTCCAGGTTGTTTCAGGTGGGAGGGAAAGGTGCAACGTGCGATGGGTCAGCTTGGGGTGAGCTGAGCAACTCAACCCTGCCAGCAGCAGCCAGTGAGTGTTTAGAGATGTCTGCTGGCCGTGGTCTTAAGAGAGCTCTAACCATGCCCTACGATATGTGCACGTGTAATCCCACCCATGGTAAATTCTGGAGCCTTTCCCGTATAGCTGTGTTCTGGCCATGGATTGAGCAGAGAAGATGTTTAGCCCCGTTTTAGAGGGGCAAGGAGGGGATTACGCTGTCTCTCCCAGCCATGCCAGGAGCACTAGGATGCAGAGCAGAGCAGCCCCTGCCATTGCCTTGCAGTGAGCCTTGCTCCAGCCGCTTTCCAACTACAGGTCTCGCTTTTTCAGAAGTTATTTTAACAGGAAGCATTTGTGAGCAAGTGCAGAAATGAGAGCCCTTTTCTGCATTCCAGACTTAGAAGGAACAAAGAAGGGATGGTTTGATTATTCATTATGAAAACAGACTTAAAAATATTTCCTCTTTTTGTCCAGGTCTGTTTATATGGGTGTTGGGAACAAAGAGACAAGAATGACTCTCCCTGCAGCTACTTCTTAGTAGCAGGTTGCAGAATGGCATTTTGGTCTGTCTCTTGACTGTTCCCTGGTTTTGATATGAGGGTCCCCATTTATCTACTGAGAGGTGCTGTTTACCCTTCGGTACTGTGCAGCTCTTTCGTCTCAGCCACCTACACTGACCCAGCAGTAGGTTTTGGCTATCAATTCCCAAACCAGCTCTATGGGGTTCTCCTCCTGCGCTGTCAATTCTGCCACGTACCCTGAATGGCACGCCACTTCTTTGACTTTCCCTGGGGTTTTGTGACAAAAATTTATTTGCCACAGGCAAAATCCCAGCTTCCAGGTCAAGCTATGTGACAGCAGGTGGATATTTTGTGTGCACTAAAAGCTCTTCTTCGGTACTGGCTGTGTGTCCTATGGTATATAATTTCATCAGTTCAACATTTTTATAGCCCTGCAGATCTCTGCCCCCCACTTTCATTTCTAGTAGCCCCATCTAGCTCTGCCATGCAGGGCAGGGAGGATGACATCCCTCCTCAAGACTGTAACGGCAGCTTATTTTGAGCTGCTTATGGATGAGTAGCACTGCTATCCGGGAGCCAGAGACTCAGACTGCTAGACAAGGAAATGTTTAACGTGGGAGCCATGTTGCACAGCTGGTGTTGCATGCTTTTCTCACAGAGCAATGTGTTTTAGGAGGAACATGGAGGGCTTTATCCTTGAGAAAAGGAAAGAAGAAAAATCTCCAATAGAGGCTATGCAGCTGGGCTGGGAGTGGCTTATTATAACAATATTGATTTTGGAACAACTCCCTGATAGCTCATAATCACTTGTTTCTAGAGAGCTGCTGACTTAACCTACGGCCTTTTTTCTCCGCTGAACATGGTATGAGCTGCTCAGAAGGAGCAGAAAAGTCTTTGTTCTTTTTCCTAGTGGTGTTTTCTGACTACTTTAACACACTCATGAGTGTGGGAACCAAATATTGACCTAAGAAGGATTTATTTCTGAATAGGGAGTCATGCCCAACGTGATTTCTCATGGCACTGCAAGACCTTAAGTTCTGCCTGGAAAATTAACACTTTCAGAATGGTTAATTATGTTTTTTTCTGGCTCTCTCTTATTCTGTATTTGTTTGAACCAGTCAGGAAGCTACTGGTGCAGACGGATGCACACACTTAGGACTCCCAACAAAGCTGATGGAAGGCACAACAGCTCTTGTCCCTTGCTGTCATTCAGATTTGCTTCTCATCTCTAATTTGTGGAGTATTGGTGACTTTGTTGATTTATCCTCACAGTTACATTAAAAAATCTCTTGGTTTATGGTTAGTTAGTTCTCAAAATGCTTGTTTCAATGTTATTATGGATAAAGCTTCTTGGGTCTTCATACTGCATTGGAGTACTTTGTTTTGCTGATTGGGATTGCATGATTTAAAGATGCTGGATGGACAGTCTTCATGCACGAGTGTATCATCCTCTTCCCTCCTTTTCTTCTGGCTATGATACAGTTCCTCAGAAGACTGAATGTAAACCTGAATAAAAAATTGTTTGAAGCCTACAATGGTAGAACAACTGTATCCCTTCCTGGAGTTAACTGTGGAGGGCATTGTCATATTTCTCCTTATTTCTCTTTGGAAAGACTTTGACAGCAGAGGCATAGGGATTATACTGGAGTCAGCATCTTTCCACTTTTCCAATGCACAGCAAATCTTATTTACTGGTCTGTTCACAGCTTTTGAATAAGTCTATTGCATATTCAATGTCATATTTACCCATCCACCTCTGGGCAATTTGAATACTGAAATCCTCCATTTTTCCCTCAAAAAAATCCCACCTATGAACTTACAATTTTCTTCTTAATCTCATCTTTAGAATGGCTGAGAAAGAAGAACATGTTTTGCCAAGTGTTTTGGTGCATAGTGTAAAGCATCGTGAACGGGCTTGGTGTAAATGCTTGTCATGTCAGAAAGGGAAAGGCTTTATGGAAAAACTGAATCGAGCCTGTGCAGACACAAAACGTGAGAGGTCAGGTAGATGCATCCCTGATGAAGGAAAACTATGAAAATGAATCAGATGAGAGGAAGTCTGGGCAAGGTACTTGTTCTGAAATTTAAGCGCAGGTAGGTGAAAGGGAACATGGAAAGGAAATCTTGCAGCTGCCACAATAATGCTGCTTTGAGGATGCTCTTGTGTAGGATCTGTGCTGAGCCCCAGTCAACTGGGACCTTCCTTTGCTTTTCCCTGAGCCTGATTACGGGAGGATGTGCTCCCAGCTGCAGCCTCCAAGCAGACAGTGTGGGGGTAGAGAATGTTCCCTCTCCTCACCCTCATCTTCACTGGGAATAGGGTACTCCCTGCTGAGCATACAGATGCCTTCCAGCATTGCAAAAAAACCCCAAAACCCAACCATAAGTAGAAAGACAGGCAACAAATGGCCGTGGCTAGCTTCAGATAGTGTTTTTTTTAATCCTGCTTTCTTTTAGTATGTGTGAATTTGGCAATCTGGACTATTTGTGAACGGCACAAACATTTGTTTTTAATATAAGCTCGCTGTGAAGTCACTGTTAAACAAACTATGGTGAGAGCCAGGGTGGCAGACTGTAATGAAAAAATCACAGTCATGGGACCTACTGAGAGAGTGGCTGCATCACCTTGTGTTTCATTCCTGGAAACTGATGCATACATCTCTTGACTTGCTGATGTCAATACTTCTCCTCCAGAGATCTAGAAGCCTTGTATACATGTTGGAGGTAATAATTACAGGCCAGTGTGGGCCCTTCCTGAAGGAAGGGTACAAGATAAGGGAAATAAGGAAGGCACTGTTTAAAGAAGCCTCCCACCAGCCCTATTAGTCCCTGCAGAGAAGATAAGCTGAAGCACAGCAGACCACAGAGTGTGTGAAATACTGCAGAACAGGTCCTTGAAGGCTTCATTCCATGGTCAGCGCTAATAAATAGCATTTTCTCTATTACAGAGCAAATGTAAAAGTGGCCCAATAAAAAATGCATACCTGTAGCATTAATCTCAAAGCGCTTTGCCAAGGCCAACGAGCATTATTTTACCCGAGTTGCACAGAGTCTGGGAATTAGAGAGGTTTCTTTGATTTCCCGAGGGCTGTGCAGACTCTCTGCCCTCCCTCTGGTCCTGATTGCTCATGCCAGGTTATGTGATGGGCACAAATTCAGTCCAACAGCAGAAGTGCTGCTGAAGCACACATGTTTTGGCAGGGTATCTTTCAGCACCGATCCCTGCCAGGGAATAAGCTGAGCTCAGCACAGCACAGCAGGCTCTCCTGAGCTGGGACCCCTTGCACGGCAAGTTAGTAGCAGACCCAGGAGCAGATCTCAAATCCAGTCCATTCACATCACTGTTGCAATACATAGAGAGACCGATTTACTACCCAGGTACCCATAAGCAGGTTCCTAGGAGGTTTTCTGGGGGGGTGTGATTTTTTCCATGCTTTCCAGCTGCAGAGCACCATGCAGCAGTGTGGACTTACCTTGTTTGCATTGCTCAGTGACACTGCTGCCCTGCGCTCCGTAAGAAGTGAAAGTGAAAATCCAGTTGCTTTTTAAAGAAGGGAGAAGCTGGTGGTGTGCCTTTTTCTCTGGGATCCAAGTGGCTTCTGCATCTCCTGTGCAGGGCTCTGGAAGAGGAGCTGAATGAACTGGGAGTGGGAAAGGCTGCTCAGGCGCATGGAGGAGGGAAGGGAAGAGGCACAAAGGCTTCCTTGGATGCAAACAACTTTTGAGGTACTCACAGTGTCTTCTTCTTTAAGGGGTCCTGTCTTACAGCCAGTCTTTTCTCTTACAAATTGTTGCTGTTTCTTCTTTTTAAGCAGTCATTTAGAAACAGGTACTAAAAAAGTCTGCAGCAGAAGGGAAATGATTAGCATGTTTTACACATTCTTCCTTATGGAGAAAATGTATTAATTGTGCACATGATCTTGCTAAATAAATAATGCCGCTTTTTACAGCCCTGATTGCCAACTTTCATGCAGTTCTGCGCTGCTTTCACATTGCTTGTGTGAATGCAGAAATCCAACAGCTTCATGAAGTGGTGCACTTCTGTATAAGTGTGGGTGACCACAGAAGTAATAGAATAAATCTATTAGAGCATTTTCATCTTCACGGAATTCCCAAATAATTTTTTCCCACATCCAATTAACCTTTTTTTTTTTTTCTCGTAGCTCCTTAGCATGTTTTGCTAATATCTCCTTTTCCAAAATTGCTAGCCTGTCATACTTGCAAATAAAGGATCATTTGGCAGGAGGGCTGCAGTAGAAATCTTTGCAACTCTCTTCCTTTTCAATGAGAAGCTGTCACCCAAGCTGGAGCTGATTGTACGTTGTTTTCCCTGAGGCTACTACTCTGCTCCCAAAAGGGACCTATGGGGATCCCTGGTGGCTCTGGGTTCAGAAAAAAACACGAGAACCAAAACAGAAAGCGTCAGTCAGTGAGGATATCGGTTTTAAAATAAAAGAAATTAAACCAGTGAAACAGTTCATTCCACTTGCCTTAATGTGCTGCAAGCAGAAAATAAAATGTTAGTAGTGTTTTCTAACGGTTACTGTGGAGAAATTTTTTGAGAGCAGTTGCTGGGAAGCCGTGTACCTTACTCTCAGGATTTTTGCAGAGATTACTCAGCTCAAGCAATCAGTGTCCCGCTGATTGCTTTCTGCACTGGCTTGTTGGAACTGTGGAAACAAACTGCACTCATAGACTCACTCTGGAAATAGCTGTTTTTTATCTTCCCATGATTTTGTTTTGAGTTTTTTTTATTGCAGAAGCTTGTTGAGAGTGGTGTTCAGCAGATCAAAAAGGTGAAACCTAATTAATACAAAAATGAGCTCTTACGTGAATTCTACTCCTATTCCAGGAAAGAACTTAGAGCGGAAAATAAAATCTGTTGGATCTTCTGAAGTTCTTTGGTTTTTATTTTGTTGCTTCCTTACTTCCTTCAATAGTATTATTTTCTTCAAACTGTTTGAAACTTAAGTCCTTTCCATGGGATGCTTAGGGTACCAGATAAATCTTTTCTGAAAATGTATTGCATTGTTCCACCAAGGCAGTTCTGCCTGACCATATAAGCCATATGCTAAAATGCTCATAAAGCTATAGACCCCCAGGGTGCGTGGCTGGAAGAGAGAGAAGGGGCAGGGAAATGCAGTGTTTACTGTTGGAGAATACCACTGGATCTCGTGGGTCCATGACTGCACTTCGCGGTCGGTTGGAGAGGGAAGTGCATCTAAACCCCAGGGCAGCAGCCCTGCTCTGCCATCTCCTATGGCCAAGACTTTGGGTGACCCCCCGCCACAGCTCTGCGCTTGTCACCGTGGGGGTCCCCACTGAAATGGCAGCCTCAGCTGAGCTGTGCAGGAGGCAGAGGTGGGCAAGTCTGAGGATGCATGCTGGAAAGGCAGTTTAACTTGTACTGGAGTAGGAAAATGTGGTTGTCTAACAAGAATATTCCAAGTCGTTAGCTTTTAACTTTGAGAGAGGACCTTTCCTCTGGTAGAAATTATGCTATTGCATTAATGACTGACTGACTTTCTTGTCTTGGTAAACATTGGAGTTGTTTATTGTGTTGTGTTTGCTATGAAGTTATGGGAGAGGGAAAAACAGGAGAGTTTCAGGTAGTGATTTTCACTCAAATAGATCCTTTCAAAAACAAAACTGAAAGACCTTGTTAGGGCTCTACAGTTTTCTGTTTCTGGTTAAATCCACTTCCTCCTGCCAGTGATCTCGGGATGGCTTGTTCGTGGGGTCAGGTCTGACCTCGGGAAAAGCTCATCAGCTGGGTGTGAATGATGGACCTTTGGTGAAGGAGCTCCAGATCCTCATGGTTATTACTTTACTCATCTACTGCTTGCAGCTGATCTGCTTTTAGGGTCTGGCATTGCTTCATTACAGCTGCGTAGACAACTTCAGTAGCTCTGAAAAGTGAAGGTTTGTATTGCCTTGAAAAGAAGGCAAGCAGGCAAAAAACTTGATGAAAAATATTTTCTATCCAAAGAGCACGTTTCATTTTATATTTGAGTGTTTTATTGTTAAAGTAAGTTTAAAACTGATGGCAGGAGGTGGCCAAGACAGCTGAAGACTCTCAGAAATCTGCCAAAAAAGAGGATTGTAAGACAGACCAGTGGGAGGGGGCAGAGATTGGATGGACAGCGTTCTGGCTTTTGAAAATAAAGAGAAGAGGGGAAGTAGGAAGGAATGTCACCAGAGAGAAGAGGAAGGGAGATGTCCTTTGAGCAGAATGAGAGGAGGGGCAAGGATGAGGCAAGAAGACCACAAAAGAGAAACGAAGACACAATGAACGAGGACAGAAGACACAGATCTCAGCCTGAAAACTACTGGGGGGAAAAAAACCACTTATTGTCCTTAACCTCTGGGCAAGTAACTCTGCCAGGTGTGCTGCAGCTGGTCTGTGAGGACTGCATCAGGCTGGTGAACATGCTCCGAGGAGGACAAGGAGGTATAATACTCTGGAGGTATTTAAAAGTTGTGTAGACGTAGCGCTTAGGGACATGGTTTAGTGGTGGCCTTGGCAGTGTTAAGTTAATGGTTGGACTCGATGATCTTAAGGGTCTTTTCCAACCTGAACGATTCTATGATTCTAAAAGGTGGGTGATGGTGCCTTGGCACTCTGCTCGCCCACAGGGGAGGGGGGGGACAGGCATTCTTAACTGGTGCTTTGCAAAGCAGGAAACAAGATAAAGTGAGTAATGTGTGAAATGGTACCGATTGATCTGTTTTTGAAAAAAAAAAAAAACAAACTACCCAAAATCAAAAAGATAGGAACTACGTTTAGATGTATGGAAAGAGGATGAGAAGAGATGCTGAGCTCATTTGATGCTCCCAGTGTTGTTAATATTTGGTGGGGCAAGAAGAAATTCTTGCAAGATTGTATAGGTGAGAAGGAGCGCTGTGCATAAAATGGAAGAATTGGTCCCTCGTGTGGTGTGAAGTGGAAGCGGACGGATCACACCTTTGTGGGTGCACAGGGAGCCACGCCAGGACCTCGGCTCGGTCCAGCATCTCCTGGGCTTGGGCCCTATGTAGGGGTGTCGAGAGCTTGGGGCACTGCGGAGGGGCCCCAGATTTTATTCCACAGGAAATTTTGCAGACGGTCTCAAAGATTGTCGGCAGCTGGAAAGAGCTCGTTTTACAGGTTGTGTTCCTCCCGTCTTGTCTGTTTCTGGGAGTCGGGGTGGGACTCTCAGCAGCTCTAGACTAGCGCAGATCACAAGAGATAAGTAATTATTAATTTCTGCTGAAGAATTAATGCATAATTTGGAATTAATGCCTAATTAATTTGGAAACTTCCTCAAGGTACTTCTCAGGTAGTGACATAGCAAAAAAAGTTGTTTCAATGAAAGCTTCTAATGAAAAGCTCCTAGGAGCAAAGCAGTTTGTGTTTTCCAGAGCTAGGCTAGTGAGGAACGTTAAGTGAATTTTCCAGATTTTTTTTTTCCCCCTCTGGAAAGTGAAACTTGTGTTTTACTAAAACGTATTTCACAAATTCATGACAGTTTCATTGAAATGATTGAGGATGAATGTCTGACTAAATCCAAGATATTTTTTAAAAAGAAATACTAAGTTTTTGTTTGTTTGTTCATTTAATTTGAACAGATATATCCCATCAGGTTTTCTAAATTAAAAATAAAATTAAATTTGACAATAAATATTTCATCTTAGGTCAAGCAAAACACTCATTCAGCACAAAACATCTTTCTTGTCTGATTTTTGGTGTGTTTTGGAAGTGACAGCAAGTCAAGACATTATTTGTTGCATGTACTACTGAGTGATGTGCGCAGGGCCACTGGCTTGAGGAGCCTGGAGGACCTGGGCATGGAGCCTCCTGCCCAGCAGGCTCAGGAGGGATTTCCCTTTCCCTGCAGAAAGACCGTGTGTGTTCATGCTGCCATGATTGACCCAGAGATGGAAAGGGGTGTGAGTTTGGCACTTGCAAAAGCCATCTCAGAGTGCAGTAGCAGCTGAGCAGCATGAGCCTTTCTTTGCCTGTATTCCAGCTATCTTGGCTGGAAGAAGCTTTACGCACTTGGCCTGGAATTTGTTTTCTTTTTGACTGGAGAAAGATAATGGATGCTAAACACTATATTTAATGTCCAAACAGGGAGACAACTGAGGGAGGAACTTGGTGAGCCTGCCCTGGGATTCTGGAGGATCTAGGAGAGTGTCCAACACTGCTGGAGGTGAGCACCCAGGGCAGCCTGATGGACCCTCCCCACTTCACATGGTTATGTTTCCTGCTTCTGACCATTGCAGCTCCCCGTCCAAGTGAGTCTCCTTGTTTGATCTTAGTGCTTTTCACTGCACGTTAGCAGCTAAAAACTTTCTGTTGTTAGAAAGCTCAGTTGTGTCCAGTTAAAACTAAGACCGCAAAACCACTAAGGTGAGAAAAGAAATTAAGAAGGCGAAGGTTGATTCATTTGACCTGTCACAATCACCTAACTTGGGAGGAGTGACTTTTTGGATCTGTCTGAAGTCAGATGAGGCGAGTCCTCTCTCAAAGGACTGGCTCTTTACCAGGTGAGTCCGAATGAGTAAACCCCCTTTGTCAGCTCTCAGCACCCAGGGCCAGCATACTCCAGCACTTCAGTCAGGCTGCTGGTGCGTTTTGGCTTGGCTGTAGAACTGTTGCCTACATGAACACTGAACTGAATCAGCGGCAGTGACCTGGGACACTGCATCCAGCTGTAGCTGTATGTAGTCTGGCAGCTCAGCTGTGAACTTCATTTGTCCTGGGATCTGGAAGTCTGCCCGAGGTATACCTGATAGGATTGTGCCAAGGAGTTTTGGAAGGAAAGAAAATAAGAACTGATGACTCATCTGAGCCTGTCCGGGCAGAGGACCTCTTAGCTCAACAAGAGAAATGTCTTTCAACTCACTTCCCAAGCTGCCAGCTTCCTAGTTCAAACGCCAGTGGCAGCAGTGGTGGAATTATATCGTATTTCTACCCAAAAATTATTTTAGGGACTGGGCCCATTACTGTATAAAAATTGCTCAATGGCAGACAATGTCTCCTAAGCCATGACTGGGTTTGTCCATCAAAACTTATCCCATTTTCTAACACTAAAAGTGGGGTGAGAAAACTGGTATAAAATAATTTTTCTTTGTTTTCTCTTTTAGGTATCGCCATGCCCAGTGACAACCCTGCTGAGGGGACACAAGACTCTTCCTTTGGCAAAACAAATGTGACAGTCTGCCACTGTAAAGACTGTGAGAGCAACATATGCAAATTATCCAATTATGAAGACTTTGTAAAAATTGGTGAAACACAAAGTGAGAAATTTTCAAATAAAATAATTCAGTTCATGACCAGTGAAACACACAACATTATGTACTTTCAGCAAGAAAATACTTCCTGAAGGAATTTATGCCATCATCTGGGAGAAAATCATGGGAGTAGGAGACTCATGTGGCATCCTGAATTCTGGAGGTATGCTCTACTGGGAGCCTGAGTATCAACATATGGAAAACATATTTCTGGTTATGAAACTGTAACTATTATATATTTGGGCAGACAGTGAGGTTAATGAGTAAACTAACTTGTCAAAATGAGTTTCTTTTGTGAAAAAAGTCATTAAGTCGTTCACAAAAATAAATTGAATTCTCTCAGGTCAAACACTGCTTAAAACTACACTAGTGGAGATTCAGATAAATTCATGTTACCTTGATTTATAGAGATACTTTTTTTTTTTTTTTGGCAACAGCAGTTCTCATGGTCAAAATCTGTGCCAGTCTGCAATGTATGAATCCGATCTACTTCAGTCAGTACACACTGAAATCCAGGTCTAGCCTAAAGAGCCATTCTGTGCTGCTCTTCTGTACAATTCAGTAAATAACCAGGAGGTATCCTTCCAGCTTTCTCATAAAACTGTCAAATTCAGGGATAAAAGTGCTTGTCAGTATGTCACAAGTGGCTCCAAGAGGGCAAAACTTCATGGTGGATCAGGTTGCACAGGTGTAATTTAGTTGAACTGCATCCAAGTCAATGACATTTCACCAGTTAACTTCCGACTGAATAGATATTTGGCTTTGCCCTCCTGGTTGGGCTGTAGATGATTCTCTGAAAGCGGCTTTAATCACCTCTCTTGTTAGACTTGGAGCATCCTTTCTAATCTTATTGCTGACAGAAGAAAGCAAGAAAAAATTCTCAACCTACGTATGCTTTTGTTCAGCCTAACAATTCCTTGTGTATTTAATTTCTGACCACTGTAAACCATCTCTCTCCTGGATTTATGCTTACCACTGCAAAATATCTACGTGCTGTTACCACTGTGTAAAGCTCAGATGGCACTGAAACATCCATAGTGAAAATTGGAAACTGCTGTAGACATAGAAGCCTATATCCCTTGAGAGCTAACAGATGGATGTGCTGAGTGTGGTATGTGTAGGTAGGAAGGAATTTTCAAGATAATGGCCTTTACATTTCCCACCTCTTAGAAGAGAAATGTTGTACAACGGCACAGTGGCATGCAGGCCAGGCGGGGGATGCACTCTGGGGTCTCTGAGATTTATACAGCTACTGGTCTTGCTTGTTCCTCTTCTTTGGTTCCTGTGGGTAAATGGAAGGTGCAAAATTTTGTCATAATTATTATTTGAAAAGAATTTAAATGCAAAAAGGTAATGATAAGCTTTTTACAAATGTTTTGGTGTTCTTAATTACATGTGAGAACTTTTTTGCTTCTTCAAATCTGAAGATTTTCATTATTGGTTCATAGAACAGTTCATCAGCTTTAGTGAGAAGAAAATCTAAATGATGACTGGTTGATTTGAACAGTTGGTGAATTAAATATGATCGTAGCAATCTCCAATTTTTTGTGCTACATGAAGGATCCACTTTTTTAACCTATTAACCTCTTTAACCTCTTTCTTGATTGAAGATCTTATAAATGATCCATATTTATGATTAAAACTTCTTTTATCTCTCAGCTTCCTCAGCAAATGCGAGGGGTAACATCATTAAAACTTGCTGTAAAGCAGAGACAGACCTCTCAGTGTCCAACCCTCACCTGAAATGCTACACTGAAATGTCAGATGAGAAAACCAGAAAATCAACAGCCGACATCACTGATGAGGGAAATCTAGGTTAATCTCTTCACATGTTTGTTTGCCCTTTGCTTTGAGAGTTTTGCCCAGACAGCTTGATGTGAACAGAGCTTTACATGAAGGGGGGGCAGATGTACTGTACATTCGTACCTTGGACCCACACATGCTGTAGCCATCCAGACTCGGAGACTTTCCCTTAGCCTGTGTAGGTGCCCAGTCCTGGAGTTATACATCCACAGGTATATGTTTCTTTAACTGCAGCTATATAGTTACAGATACAGGGGCACTGAGGGAAGGCGGTACTTGACGGGCGTGCAACAAGTTTCCAAGAATTCCACTTACCAGTAAATGATAAATGAGACACTACCTCCAGACTAAGTGGACATTTGTGACACACAGTTATTTTTATATCCAAATTTCTTTCACTGTAGAAATCCCTGTCGTCTTCCTTAGGATATGGACAAACAGGGCATCTTTGCTTGAGACAAGTCAACACTATTTATCATTTTCTGGGGAGAGTCCTTGGGTAGGGGTATGGCTCTTTGCTTTTTGCTGTGATGTTTGGGGTTTTTTTGTTTTGGGGTTCTTTTTTTGTAATTTGTGAAAGTGTGCTGGATGATTCTATTATTTCTCTTCCAAATTAGACAAGTATTAAAATAAACTTTCTAGATATTTATACGTTTAAATTCCTGTGCATTGAGGTCTTTAAAAAATGGTCAAAATGGATTTCCTTAGTGGCCTTTGAACCCATCATTAAGGATGTAACCTGGCTGAATGTCTTGTCCTTACCAGATCCTTGTTTCTGAAATGTACACTATCCAGACACCATCCAGAATGATGCTGCCCTGAAAAACATTCTTCCAGCTTTTATTTTCTACTTATTGAATGTCTTGTTTTAGCAGAAAAACTGGCTAACAATAGTAAGATTGCTAAAAGACTTCACAGAGCTGTTGACCTTCTTCCATTTTCAGGATACAAGGTCTCAGACCTCTTGGTTTTTGTTATTTCAGATGAGATAGATTTTTCCAAGGTATCTGTGGTGGTGGTGAGTCAAGGGTTAGCTTCAAATGTTGATAGAGTCATTTTTTGGTTACAGGTACCTTCATTAAGATATCCTAAGCCGGAGGCTATTTGTTCTCTTGTTCATCAGTTCCTTCTCTCATTATCAGCTTTTGTGGGGTACATTGCAGAAGCACCAGGCCCAATTCTTCCTAGCTGGTGCTTATGAGGCGGGCTCATTTCTTGGCACACCTATTTGATTCACTTGGACTCTTTGTTTTCTTCTACTCTGCAGGTAATCCTCAATTTTCAATCAGCAAAAAGAGCAGCATTGGCATCATCATCCCAGTACTGATTCTTGGCGTTTGTGCAGCAGCACTGGCAATGTATTGTGTTCGACAGAACCGAAATGGTCAAGGTACAGTCTGACAAAATGTTATGTTTCCTATGGGTAACATGCCTTACAGGCTGCACTGGTAGTGGAAAAAGCATACAGGGTTTTCTTTCTGGATCTCATTTCCATAACAGTGTTTATGAGATTGCTAAATGATATTCACTGTGAAGGGGAGGCTGGGCTAACAGCTGGTATGAACTCCACCTCTGCGTTTGGTGCCATGGCATAGTCCCCAGTCAGCTGGTTTTATTATGAAAAATAAGCACAGAATAAATTTCCTCACTGCTACAGTAATACAGCCAAGTAATTGCACTGCTCAGCCTTACCTCAATGGGATCCAGTTCCTTGGAGTCGTCTCAGACTGCAACATTGCTGTGCAGCTTCCCCTGCAGAGACATATCCCAGCCCAGGAGACTGCTGAACATCCAGACGTGGGCTGACAGGTCCTTTAGGTGAACGCTTCCCACTCACAGCTCTGCCCACTAAAGAGTCAATTTTAATGTAAGAAGGAATATTTTCCAAAATATGTCCAAGGGAGCAGTTTGTTTTGCAAACTAATATGCATGGAAAGGGCTGGGATAGGCTCTGTGGAGTAAGTAGGGAATCACGTGAATAAAATCTTCTGGAAATACCTGCCTTCCTTGGTATCGCTCTCTGCTCCTCCCTCCTCCTTCACAACACAGAGACTGTGGTATTCTTAAAGTGAGATAATATTAAACCACCTCTTACTTCAGAAACAGTTATGCTACAACAAGAGTGTAGAACTTGGGATGCAACTGTGCTCTCATATGGCAAAGTATCACGCCTGCCATACGTGTTGGGGATTTGTGGACGAAACACAAGGCCTGTGGATCTGTTTGAGATGGATACCAGTGAGTTGCTCAGGAATTTCAGGTAAATATAAATTGGGAAAAAACAACTGCAAGTCTGTTAGATTTAATTCTTCTAAGTAAATCCTTGTTAATCTTAGTACTTTTTTGCTATTGTTTTCCTAGGACCTGTCATAGTGCTCCATCAGATTTTTAATGGTAAGATTTGACTTTTTGGGGTTTAATTATGGTAAATGATGAACTCGCATTACTACAGTGGGAGGAGGGCGTTCAGCGAAGGACTAGATGTTCAGTGGATGCCCATTTTCTCCCTGCATCAAGTCTGCGTCAATAGATTTTAGCCCCTACGTGACTTTGCAGTGGTTCCAGTACTCATGTGTTGATCATTCATACACTTCTACAGACACACCTTGACCCTGACATACAGCTTCCCCCCTATGTCCTATAGCCAACTTGGCTCCATGGTTTATGGGACCTTGTGTAATGCCAGAAGCTGAGACATCCCCTCTCAGTTACTGAACTAGTCCATCCTTTAGCAACAAATGTTGGTTGTCTCATTCTGAGAGTCTAAGAATTAAATTTCTAAGACTGAATTTGTTTAAGGTTAACTTGTTGGTTAGAAGTTAGTTAAAGCCTAAGATTTTTATCTTGTGTTCCCTTTCTAGTGAATGGAGAGAAATAGCTGTCTTGAGAAGATGATTCATCTCACCTTAAAATGGTTTTAAGATGAAACAGGTAAATTACCTTGTGAAGGTGCCTATTTCTCTCTGGTAACTCTACAGGAAGCCAATGGGAACAAGCTGAGATGTTTGAACATCTACAGTTAGATAAAACGCAAGGCTATCAGTGAAAAATATGAATTTCACAAGTGCTTGCAAAACCCAGTAAAGATAACACAACACTAGTTTCACTGCAGTTGTTATGCTAAGACTTATTAATAGATATATTGGTATGATAGGTAAAAAATTTACGGCTAGTGGCTCTCCTGAGGTCCTGCCCTGTGGTGTAACACTCGGTGATGTTTCAAGCCTGTCCTAGAGCCCCTCTAAGGCAAAGGCTGATGGGCCACAGCAACCAGGGCAGGGTTTCAGCAGAGACGCCATGAACTCGCTGGGCAGTGAAGCTGCAATCTTTTCACCTTTCAGAGCAAGCAGTGGTCCAGTAGCAGATGGGACAGGATAGCTGCCCTGAGGACTTCACACTCCAGATTTCCAAGCCTAAATACAGGCAATTGGATTATAATTCTCACTGAAATCAATCTGTGCCTTTGGTGGCCTCACAGATATTTTTCCTTCAATTCTGCAGCTGTTAGAAAAACCAAATGGGCTCCTGAAACGTAAAACCTCACACCTATTTGAAAAACATCTACAAATGAGAAAACCAGGCCTCTATGCCAGCAGCATACTTCCCAGTAATGATGTATAGCATTCAGCTGAAGAAACAGATGCTCATTTTATATGAGACCTCATGATAGTTTTCACAAATGTACTTTCACCAAATCCATGCATTCACGGAGGACGGTGATTGCCACAGCTGTCCAGCTCCAGGCCTTGGTGAGCAACACGAGAAGCTCCCTGGATCTCCCACCCTCTCCTGGTGCTTTGCTGAGGACAGCCGTCATCGCAAGATGCGTGGCTGGCTCAGCAGCACAGGTTTAAACCAGCTGAATTCTCTCAATGGTTTTCATGATTTAAACTATCAGTTCATCTGAAATTCTTCAGAGAACTGTATCTGTGCTCAGGAAGGATGTGCTGAACCCTGAGGCAGATGCTCGCTGCATGTCTTCCATTTCATAACATGATAGCACGCCCATAGGTCTTTATTTTTTTTTAACTCCCGGGTGGTCTTTACATCCAACAAAGCATTTTGTACAGGTGATTGGTTTGTTGAATTAGAGGTGTCTGGCCTTTTGAACAGACATTTGATTTTGCAATCACCTGCAGGTTGAGGACATCTCCTCTGTGTGCTTGTTCCTGTGCAAGGGTGGGAGAGCTATATCCAGCTCCCTCAGAAATGGCATTGGGTCATGGAGGCTATCGCCCCCCCCAGGCTGCTCAGGTAATGTACTGATTTGAAGGAAAGTGTGGGTCTGTTCCCTGAAAAGATGAAGAAAAAACATTAGATAGAACAGTACCAAGAAAACTCCTAGAACTCTTCGCTGGGTAAAAAAAGTGACTGGTTGGCCAGGCCCAGAGAGTTGATTCTATGATTCTATG
>NW_008824010.1:1973012-2004565 GCF_000699105.1 Pygoscelis adeliae
TAATGGTTGGACTTGTTCTTAAAGGTCTTTCCCAACCTAAACAATTCTATGATTCTATGATTCTAACATCAATTCATGACTAATTTAATACTAGCTATGGGTTTTCACGAGTCATAGGTTGCTGCAGCAGTTTGGAAACAGTGAGGACCCTCTTTTCAAAACAGTCAAATCTTTATGAATAACTAGCAAAGCAATAAGCCTTTTTTTGGTAGCGGTTTTTGCAAATCTCTTTTGGTTTTACTGTTTCATCTTAAATGATAAATTGATAATAATTGGGAAGCAAGTTGGGCAGCAGTGGATAAAGGGGTGTGGTTTTTTTCTCTTCTTAAGAAACAGTGGCCAATGGGCACAAGTGCTCCTTTTGGCAGTAATTTTTCTGTCTTTTTCTTTTCTTTTTCTTTTTCTTTTTTTTTTCATTAGAAGATGGTTGAGTCCACAATGTTCTTTGGCAGCTTATTCCTCTACGTACCTACACTTCTGATGAGATGATCTAACCTGAAACATCTTTACTAAAAATTACAGGGTTTTCTTCCTTTCCTGTCCCCAAAGCATGCAAAACCTAATTGATTGCTGGGTCAGTAATAGTCATTTATATCTATGACAACTTATCATGTCCTTCCTTAGGCTTCCCTTTTCAAACTTCTTGACTGTGTTTTCTCAAATGAATTCCATCTTGTTGATTATGTACTGTTTCTCCAAATAATTTGATTAAATTACCTCATATCTCTTTTTTACTCTGATCCTCTTCTCTAAAATGCTTGCAACCTTCCCAGAATTATCTTTTGTACAAACGTGATAAATTCTGTCTTCATTCCCTCATCTACATTAATGATAATGTCAAAAGGAACAGGGCCTGTCCTCAGAGGAACTCAGTGAAATGTCTTCCCAGCTGGACAGCAAGTTGTTAATAACTACTTTTTGAAGACCATTTTCAACATTGATGGCACCCACATTGTATGATTTCATCCAGACCAATACTCTCCAGATCTTTCTATGGCTTAATCTCACTTGAGAAAGCAGGCAATGGTCCATGCATGTCTCAAGGGCAAGCTGATGAAGCTGTATTCCCTTAGAAGTGTTCAGTATATGTATTTTTTAGGTAGGTGGAAACCCTTTGCAACCAGGTACACCTATTTGGTCAGTCCTACTTTCAGATCCTGGGGCAGGAAAACATGCCAGGGTGTACTGATATATATATTTCTTCTCGAGGCACACATAAAGGTAGCCTTTAAAAAAAATCATTTTATCTAAATTTCTGTGGTCTGTTCTTTCTGTCTGTGACCTCTGTATTTGCTCCCTAGTGAAAATGGACTGTTAAGTATGTGGTAGCCATTAATCTCTCTTGTTTTTAGCAAAAACCAGTGGAGTTGTTGAACAGTCACCACTCTATGCCAATCCTTAGCAAGGCCAGTCTATCAGCGTTACCTGTGCACTGAAAACCTCACATGAAGATGAAGGGACCTTCTTGCTCAAGACTCACATGCAACCTGAGAGTGTGTTGTATGTTTCAAGTCAGAATGCTTCAACTACTTTTCCTGCTTTTGTTAATCGCTTGGAGTATTCAAAGCAAGAAAAGAAAATAGCGATAACTCTACACAACCTATGGAAAAACCACAGTGATATATATGTATGTGCTGGGGTGGTGAAAAATTCCTCTTTCCTCTCAGTGAATAGAAGTGGCACTATGGTGCTGATTAAAGGTACAATCCTTTTGCTTGTTTAATCATAAATACCTATAGGCATGTTGTAATACAAAAGGTGGGCTAAAAGCTTGCAGAACTTCAGTCAGGACAGGTAGAGCACTAATCCGTGGCTAGGCTTCTTCCAGTACCTGGGAAGGTTTGGAAAGGTTGCTCAGACTCCTCTGCACCCTGTTGTACTAGGACACAGAAACAGCCACTGTGCTTCTACCTGCCTTGTACAACCAGAGGGGAATTATAAAAGAGAAAACTTGCTATAATCCTGCATCTTAAAAAAAAAAAAAAGGTCAAAATCAGACAACAAACACTTCAGTGTGCCTGTGAATAATCTGTCAGTTTTAGGAAATGAATCAGTATTTTTAGCATCAGTTCTTTGACCTTAATGTGACATAAATGTCTTTTAGAAATCATCGCCTATAGCAAGTCTTTGTGTTTAAAATTAGGTCACAATAGGGAGTACAGAACAAGTCCTCAGGCATTTACTTAAAGTACCACAGATAATAGCAGACATGATCTCACACACCCTTATTATACACTGAGCACACTGTGAGCCTATGTTCCAAAGACAGTTGTTTGTTGGTTGTTTTTTTTTTTTCCCTGTGGGATGGTGTTGTAACCATTTGCTAAGATGAAGACAAAACCAGCAATATAGTGCTTGATTTTGATCTTACTGGTGCAACTTGTCCCTTGCATTGGGCTTTGATGAGATCTTTGGGCAATTAAAATACGGTTTACTTAGGTCCTAAGAGTTGCAAAAGATCTATCTGCAGTCTGCAAAAAGGACTGTGGTCTCATTCTATGCCGCTAGCCATAACTGGTGCAACAGCTCAGTAACGTGAGTTGGGGAAAATGACAGCTGCAGATCAAAGCAGCAGGGTGATTACCATATATTATGTTATTCAGATATGGATTAATTGAGGATTTAGAGAACTGTAACCCTTTCCACTAGCACTATTCTGCTCAGTGTATATACTCCAGATCACAGTAGCCTCCTACTTCTGTCTGTACTGCTTGCAGCCTGACAAACCTAACCGTTATATAGTTCCTACATACTCCTGGCCGAGACCCCAGTATTGCTGTAATACTGCAGTAAAACATTTTCTGTTTCCGTTACAAGTGTGTGGTCCTACTTCTGATCAGCGGTATGGAAGCTATCACCTTTGTAGAGTGCTCCTCACTGACCCTTCACGTGCCACCTGCAGTCATCACCAGCCTCTAGAAGAGCAAAGGGAATGCCAGTGAGAATACTAATGGGATGACAAATGTGGCTGTGTAGCCGCCTGTGTTGATATCTGATTTCTTGCTGACCAGTAAATAACTTCTTTCACAATAAAAATAGAATTCTACCTCTTCATATTAATAATAATACTATAATTTCACATGCAGAAGTGGAGCAGACAGGCTGCAGTAATAGTTCCTGGGGCATCTACGGCCTTACCATCATGGCAGTGCTACTGTTTTCTGTGCTGATATGCTGCACCTTGTACCGTGTCAATGTCAGTATGCTGTTGCCATGCCAAAGCAAAACTGAATCCAGGTTGAGTGAATAGGTGCCTTTGATATTACTTGTAAATAGTGACTGAGTCAAGCAAGTATTTGATAAGCTTAGGGAATCGTGGCTTTCTATTGTCTCCTCTTTGCCCTTGTTTAATGTCTCCCAGCTGTAAACTCTTGGCGGTAAAGACTGTGTGTTCTTATGTTTTTGTAACTCTTAGTACATGAGATATTGTTTGCCTTTTGATAACAAACCTCAAGTAAGCCACGCAGTCAACACCACAGCCTTGCATTATATGTGTTTCCCTGAAGAGAGCACCTCACGGTTCTGTTTTGCTTCCGGGTTTTTTTGTCAATTGGGAATGGAGCTGTATATACCAACCTTGTAACAGATGTAAGAGAATGTTTGGAGGGGGACACAAGGACAACAAAAAGTCATAAAATAGCCTGATGTCTGAAAGTAACTGTAGGAGAACAGCTGTCCTAGAAAAAAAGGCGACCAAGACATTTTTCCTTTACTGGGATTATTTACATTCATATTCTGCAGAAAGTGCCCAGAAATTATTTGTCTCTGATAGGTCCTTCTGCTCCATAAAGATTACTCAAAATTACAGAGTAGGATTCACAGGCCAGGCTCCTATCTTGTCCCTCTACATATGGCTACAGTACTGCTAAAAAATAGTAGTATAACATCATTCTGGCAAAGCCAAGCGGCCACGTGGGAACTGGTCTCTTGTGTTATCAGTAACAAACTAAGGATAAGCATTGCTTATGTTGGGGCCACAGCTACATCCAACTCTCGAAGGAACTTTTAGTGAAATTACACCAGACTGACAATAGAAAGCTAAATAAATAGGTTGACAATTTCCACCTAATCCTCTAAGACCTCACTGGGTTATGAGAGGAATTTTAAAAGTACATTTCCAATTCAAACAGATGGACTCCTAAGACTTGTAAATTGACTTCTTGGCTGGGGTCTTTTCAAGCCCTGTTCTGAACAGCTGTTTGCTTTGTTTTGCAGATGAAGAAATATTTCCAGAAAAGAAAACCACATGCAGTATATGAAGATATGTCTTGCTGTTTTAGACATGACACCTTGATCAGAACCAACGCTTACTCCATTGGCGATTAAGCTTCTGCCAGCTGGGACCATGCGTGGATCGACCATTCCTTTACAGGTCTCTCTGAGAGCTGCCTTAGCAACCCGATGCAGTAGTGGAACTAAAAATACTATCATCTACCTTCTTTGGTGGAAAGAAAAACCTGTCTCATTTCCAAAGCTGTTTCTGCTTTTTTGATCACTTACAAAATTTTTTTTTTCCCTAATGTATAGAAAATACAGAGAAATGCAAGTACCCTGCCCGTGTGTTTGTAGTGCAGTGTTGAAAGTAGTATTTTTGGACTATACATTTGGCTAGATGCAATGTATGGGGTCATTTATTTGATTGATAAATAACCCTTTCAGGGAAGGTGGGATAGATTGAAAGGTCTGGTTCTGAGCTTTGGTAAGTGCTCAGGAAGACCATAACAGGCCTGTTTAGTAATATGCAATGGATCCACATATGCATGGATTACAGTTCTCTTACGTATTCTCATGGGTCTGCCCAAGACCTCAGGTAGCTAAAACTACTCAAGAGTTACAACAAAGAAGTCTCTCCTGAAGAGAATTGAGAAAATTTGTGGCAGAGTGCATTATAAGTGAAGTGCTAGATATGTGAGGACTTACCTATTCAAAGATCATAACGGTCCCACAAAAATGCAATCAAGTCTAGATTTTAAATTACTGCCTGTGTCAGACATACTGGCATGCTTGGTGTGGGGCTTGACATGGTTGACATGCAAAATGACTAGGCTTGGGGCATGATGGCTTTGTGGGACAGCAGAAATATTTGTGACATGCTGGTGTCATCTTAAACTCCAGATGTCTTAGGACTACACAGTAGAATACATTTCTCCAGGTCAATGAGTCTACACTGTACAGTACAAGGTGAACTAATCTGGGATAAAGCCAATGCCTGCATTCCAATCTGGGCACGGGTGAGTCTGATCCAAAATCACTCTTAATAAGGGAATTTATCAAAACCTCACATCTATCAAGTAGAAATTAAATTTGGTTTGGTAATGGCTTAGAACAGGTTGCTACGATGAGCTTAACTCTTCTCTAGCTGAGGAAGAGCTACAGCTTCCTCCAGGGGTGTTTTGGTTTTGCAGAGCCAGGTCTGCTGTGGGAAGTCAACGATCTTGCATGCCCAGAGGAATATCGAATTGCCCTGTTACGAGGTAGGATTGACGGGGTTGGCTTGTGGTTTCTGGGGACAGGCTGAGACTAGAATTTCTCTTTATTGATGCATTTGTTTAGTTTTTGAGGGATTAGGGCCAGTTTGCCATTGATGAGAGTGCATAGCTGGAGCGGAGCCAGGCAGAGGGGATCCTCCCTCTCTGGAAGTGAGCTCTGCTGAGATCTCAGCTTGCCGAGCCAAGCCTGCCACTCTGGAGAGGCCATTTCCCTTCAAATGTCACTCGTGAAATGCTGTGCACCAGACCTGAGGGAGAAATCTGCTCCCTTGGGTGGCTGGTGGAGGGATGGATTTACCTTGTAAGCAGAGAGGTGTCTGTTGATTGCAGACCTTGCAATCTTCACATAGCTGTACCTGAATAAAATTATGTTTGTGACTGGGGCTTTGTACAGTTGCTTGATATTTTTATACATGTATTAAACACTATTTCATATATCTTGCAAATGAATGCTAGTTATTGAATGGACTTTTTCTTTTAGTGTTTTTTTTTTTTTAGAGTGATTCAAAGGTTTCTTGCAAAATGCAGTATAACTTGCTCCTAATAGCACCTCAACAGACAACATAATAACTATTTTCCACTTCATTTACATAATCTACACGTGGGGTTTTTTTAGTTTTAAAACTAATCACTGAAGAAAATACCAAAGAACACTTCAGATGATGTACATTCATGCAATCCTTTCGTAACGGCTAAGATAAAACTCCTCAAGAGCTAAAAATGTCAAATGGAGATGGGTAAGAAACAGATGGCACTGGGGAAGCTCGGCCCGTCCTTCAAACAGCACCTTGCATGCGGTCGCGAGGACTGAGGGCCACAGGGTTCCCTAAATCTGGCGCAGGAGATGGCGCCTCAGCACTGTTGCCCATGTCTAATGTCTCCATGAGCACGGCCCCAGTGGGGTCCCACGTCTCCTCACAGGGGTCCCACGTCCCCTCTCTCCACGCCCTGGGCGAGCACGGCCCACGTCCCCTCACCACTTGCAGCAGGCCCTGTTGCCGTGGTAACTGGCGGCCCTGTGGCCCCCATGGCGCGGGCAGGCTGCAGGCTGGGCACCCAGGGAGCACTGCCAGCCCTTCTACCCCCCTCGCTGCATGGGCCTTCACCCCAGGAGATCCCTGGAGGGGGGACGACGCCGTCTGCGTTGGCGTCAAGTGGAAGGCCCGGACTCAGAGGGGACTGGACCAGAGCAGACTCCGAGGGACAACAAAAGCTTTGCAGCACCTTGTTAAGAGAGGCGTACCTCAGCACCTTCTCCTGCATGCCCCAAAGCCGCTCCCAGAGGACTGTCAGGGTCCTCCAGGGCCGCTGTTCTGGGAGGAACAGCCTTCCTCACAGGATGAAACAGGGAGGCCCTCCCACCGGCGCCTGCATGGTGCCTGAAGGCCCGGGGCTGTGCTGACCCACTGCAGGAGGGGCCGGCAGGGGCAGCCTGCGGCCACGTTGCCACCACAGCATCCCCTCCTGCTGGGGCAGGCCCCAGCGTGAAGCTACAGCCGTGCACGGCCCTGCCTGGGCAAGGCAATGCTGCCCCTTGTCCGAGCGCAGCGACAGCAGCAAGACCAAGCAGATTGTGTCTAAATGCCCCCCGCAGCATTTAGACCGTTTCTGTCTTTGTCATTGGACAAGCCCAGCTCATGAGCGGATGTAGAGCTGGGGAAGATGGTCTAACAAATTAGATACCAATCTAGGAACTAAAATACCCATAGCCAATCACTTTTCGTCACATTTTCATTTTTGAGAAAAGGTGCAGGTTTAGTAGAAAAGGGCAATACTCCCAGAGAGACAATGTACAGAGGGTCCAGATGAGCAAACTGGCATTTGACATCAGCTTTCTGTAGCAACACTACTGTGCAAACATGACCACAGTTGTGGAAAAAACAAGCTGTGAAAGGAAACAGTAGTGGAGGTGGTTTCTTTGGCTTGGTGTAAATTAAAAAAAAAAAAAAAGTAAAACCTAGCTGAGGAAAATGACATATAGTGAGACATTTCATGAGTTGTACCTGTGTGGAGGGGTAGAGAATCAATCTCACAATTAACCCAAGAAGTGGTGAATGAACTGCTTGAAGAGAACTGCTGGGGAAATTAGCTCAAGAGTGTCAGAGGAAGAGGTTGGGTATTTGGCTGTTGAAGAGGGTCGGGGAGGTCCTAAGATGCAGCATCGTCTCAGAGCTTCCCTGGAAGGCAGGCAAACTGAATTTTTCATCTCCAGAGTTGAAGACACAATTGTTCTGGGCTTATCCTGTTGCCTTTGCCGTTTTTCTGTCTCCTGTCCCTGTGCCGGTGAGGGACACGATTTTCAAGGAGAGGTGGGAAGCACAGTGTAAGTCTCTGCAACCGGGCCAGGACCCACCGCAGTGAGAACGGTATCAGGGTATTAGCGAGATCCCCTGCCCCATTTCAAGGGCTAAATGACAGAAACTGCTGCTGGGAGCAAAGCAACCTCGGGTGGGGGAGCAGAACTGCAGCTCTAGTATCAGCATTTACTGAACAGGCCTGGAGAAAGCTGAGGCAGCTGAGCAAGGACAGTATGTCAGAAGCAGAGGAAACATGACAGGCAAGGTACAAGCCACGTCAGAAGTGACTCAAGGTGCTAGGTCTATATGGAGTGGCCTGGGCTGAGCTCTCAGGAAGGGGAGAGCTCATCAGAAATAATGTTTGGTTATTTGCAAAACTAGAGAGACCAGCCAGCACACGTAGATTACCGCTGATGGAGCCCATAGACTCAGTAGAATTTAACTGAGGAAAGCATTTTAACCCTTTGACTAAGGCGTGTCTGACAAGTACATGCTTGAACTCAGATGCCAAGGAGGTTGATAAGCCGAGTTGAGCCACAAAACATTTTCCAGGAGGACTGTATATGGGATAGAAGTAGGTTCTCCTCTTGTTGTGGCTTGTGACAGATTGTTGGACGCTGGATTATTTCCAGTGACTATCCTGCAAACAAATGTTTATATGCTTCTAGCAGTTTTAAATGCTACATGACATATTTCTAAAGTCTACATTGGTAGAGTTGCCTGGAGTTACTTTCTTCCACCCGTCTGTCACTGGTTGTTGCTTGTGATCATTTCCATTCACTAATTCATGTATGAGACTTTCTGTTATTATTTGGAGGATATGACCAAAATATGTCCAGCACTGCTGGTTCTGCTGAAGACAAACTACTGACTGGTGATTTCTTAAGGTCCCTGTGTTAGTGAAAAATTATTTCCATTCAAGGCATATGATCTTTCTTAAGCACTTGTTTTTCAAGTAATTTAGTTTCTTTCTGAATGGTTTGTAACACTCGGCTTGCAATCATGTATTAGCAGTCAGCTTACAGTCAAGTTGAAAACATGCAGTTTTTTAGCTCACAGATTTGGTTTTCACACAGTTCAGAGCTCTGAAGTGCTGAAAATGCCTTCTTGGTGCCATTTTTTAAATCTGACATCCTTGATTAATATGCTTCTGCTCTAGTTAATGAATTCTTCTACTGCTCAACATCTAATTTTAAGAGTATTTGTGTGATCATGCGTGGTTTTTAACACTATTTCTAATGCTTCAGTAATGACTGGATACTGCCTATGTGCAGCACACAAGAAATCTTCTGAGTTCCACTTGAAATCTCAACAGGTTTCAACTTGCTTTTTGGTAAATCACTGATAGCACATTACTGATCTTAACTCTCTTATATAGCCAGAGCATCCTACCTTGCCTACAATATCCTCACACGCAGAAGATTTAGGCTTAATATTAAGAGATTATGATTCTTTTCATTCAAGAACGTGAAATAAAGCAACTAGCCTAAATATTGATCAGAATGAATAAAACACTTTGTCCTAACGTTAAAATTTTACATTGTTGTCATCATCTGTCTTGTACAAGTAGGTTATCTGTCCAGCTTGAGGACGGGAGGGGACTCCACTATGTATAAACAAACTGCTAGTAGGGCTGAATGAACTCTCTGGATGGTGCTAATTCCTTCCTGTGCAACTACTTCACAAGAACAATTATTTTGATTTTGGGTGGTATTTGACTGCAACAACTGGCTGGCATATTTCTGAAACTCCCCTCAGAGAACACGTCCATGTCCCCAGAGAAGATATCCACCTGAGGTATTAGAAATGGTCTGTTATACTCTTGTGCTTCTGACTATAATGAGAATAATATCTAAACATTGCAGATGCCAAGTGGAAGATGCTCTCTAATGCTTTCTGTGAATTAGTAACAGTAATTAATAACTCTCTGGGAAAGCCTCTGAGTTCATTTCTCTCAGCTGTTCATGCCTCCCTGAGACATTTGGTCCATCTCCTCTTAACACAGTGGAAAACTACATTTTTGTTTCTTCAAGGAATCTGGCTGAGCTCTGGGGTTCAGGAGGCAGTATTGCATCCACAAATCTGTTAAGACATGGAGGGCTATATTATGCAGCCCTCTCTCATACAAGGTGTAAAAGCTTACTTTGGTGCTACTTGGACAAGTAATGCTTTATCAACAGGATTAATCATTCCATGCTCAGATAGCAGAATTTATTACTCTGCTCTGATACGACAGAAAAAAAGAAAGCTTTGGTTTTTGGGGTGCTCTTTCTCTACACATATTGCCTTACAACTCTTAGACAAGCCTTCTGAGAACCCACAAAAGCCAGTTTACTGCTCATGGTTTGCACCTGTATTGTATTATCTTTGATCAGAGAAATAATTGGCAGCAAGCTTGTGGGTGAATGACATTTAAGGTATATAGCTATGTTCTCATCTGGTTTTTAAGGGTGGATGATGAGATTATACTTTGCCCAAATGTCTGTGACTTCTGGGAAAGACTTATTTAAGAAACACCTTGTAACATCCCTGTGGATTTCTCTGCTACTCTCCTTCTCATACACTATAATGCTCATAGTGCAAGCTTTTGTAGAGAGTTCCCTGAAAGTGGTTGCATTCAGTGACTAAACTGTAACAGCTTTTGGACTCAAAACTTTCTTTCAAAAAAGAAAACCAGTTCAAGGTTTCAAAAAAAGCCATTAACAAGAAACTGTGCATGTATGTGCATACACACTGCAGGTGAAGAAACTACAGTTCCTAATGACTGTCAAGAACAAAATTAAAAACAGAGGTCTTCCTCAGAGAGCCGTATGCTCCTCCCTTGCAGAGGCTGTTTTGGAAATAAAGCTGTTGCGTGCAGAAATAGATAATTATATTTATGTCTTAGCCAAAACAGGAAATAGAGGAGAGCTTCTAGGAGGTTTTCAGCTTACAGAGAAACTCAAATGAACAGTCCGAACTGAGGCTTCGTGACTTTTAAACTTGTTCAAAATTAGGTGAACCAGGAGGTATCCATCCTCGAAAAGGTGTCTGTTGTCCTTCTGGTTCTTTTGTTGGTAAATCTCACCATTATGACCACAGCGAGTTAGCAAACAGTCTTAGTGCACTTGGCTGGAGGCATGGATGGGCTGTTCTTTCAATGCTAGTTATTCAAGCTGTAACGCTTGGACTGGAGGGCACCAATTTGGTGGAACAAAAAAAGAGGCAGAAATAATCATAATAAAAATAATTACGTTCATTAATATCATGCTTTCTTCAGCTAGCTTCTCTTAGGCTGCTCTCATGCCTCAAGAAAAAAATTGTGGTCTTTGAGGTAAAGATACAGAAGTCTGGCTGCTGCAGGGATGCTTGAGGTGTTATGTTTCTACCTGCCACTCAGCACTGCTACAAGGTGGGCTGCTCAGCGGTCTGGCTTATCCCCATCCTGAGGGGTGGACACGTGATAAAGTTCTGGCAGAAGATTGTGGTTTCTGTGTGCTAAGAAGGGCTGTCGCGCTGCTTCTGCAGAGCAGAAAGACTCAGGTGCATAAGCTCACTGAACACAGCCTCGCTAGACCTTCCCTGAACCGTCACCAGCGGGTGACCTGGCCTACGGTCCCTCACTGTCACTCTCGCAAGTTATGCTCTGTATGACAGCTGGCTGTGGGCATTAGGTTAGTCAGTGGAAACAGTTCCTTGCTGGCCCAAGACCAGCCTGCGTCAACAATGTTCTCCTTGTGGTTTACTAACAAGTTTATGTCAAGCACGGGGTTCAGATCCTAATAAAAAACTGCGTGAACCCATGAACATGCCTAGCAGGCTTACCATGGCCACGTTCAGCTCTGATAGCTCCTGCAATTTGGGCAGAGCTGCAGTCCTACTGGCAATGGCCAGTATTTAAATATGGGCTTTAAATATAATGCTCCAGGCTTGATCTGCTCGGAGCATTATGCATTCACTAAGTAGCTCAATCTTCTGCTTTTTCCACTTTAAAGAAGAGAAGCTGAGGCACTAGATAGCTGATGCCACTGGACCAATGCCACACAGCAAGTCAGAGGCTGAGTCAGGCAGTAAAGCAGTTTTCATTCCTGCATATCATGCAAGCCCACCAACATAAACACACCCTTCATATTTCTATTCTGTTATTATATGGAATGAAGTAGAGGAGGGTAATGTGACAATCAAACCTGTTCAGCTGTGAGCTGGCATCACTTTCATTGCTTCACATTTAAAGGGGTTGATTTTTAATCTTTGATCTCATCTAATTCCTAGCCCAGAGACCTAAGAGAAAGCACCTCCTGATTTTACACCATGCCTGCTTTTTTTGCAGCAAAACTTCTGGCATGTGCCAGTGGCTGGTTGTAAGTTGCTGGTCTCTGTGGCTGGTGACTGTAACATCTGTCACCAAAACATATTATCAGGTGGTGACCTTGCTCTGTCAGTCACAAATGGTACGATCTGAGATTTTCTTTTTTGGTGTGGTTTATTTATCTCAAATAGCACCTCTGACATTAGAGTGGAGATTTGGCATATGATATTTATGACCACTTACGTATCCTGCCCAGAGAAAGAGCCTTTCTGTTCACACTCTGCATCGCTTTATTTGGACATTTCTACATTATACTTGTACATCTCTCCTCTGTGTATTGCTAGTTCACACATTAGCAGCAGTCTGGCTTTTGCAGCCCTAGCTTCCTTCCGGGCTCAGATACTCTGTCCACAGGTAGACCACTTCCGACATACTATGGTGCTTAGGGCTTGTCTGGGTATCGCAGGCAAGGTATTGCAGGGTATCTCGGTATCGCAGTGTGGAGTTCAGGTAGACATAGCAGATAACAATGCTCAACTACCGATGCAGCAGCGCTGCCTTTCACAAGACTTGGCATTTGTATAGATCCTGAATAAATCCACTGGCATCTGGGATGCACTGAGCTCCAGCATGCCCCAGCTATGTTGTTATCAGTGCTGAGCTTGCTAGGTTGAAGTCATGTATCTCAACTGCTGTGCAGATGCACCCTGCATGATTTAGAATCACGAGCTCCCACTCTGACAGAGACAAAGTGTGGAGAGGGAACCACCACAGCCTGGAGTATTAACAAAGAAGCTGCTTAAGAGACAGAAACTAAACAAGAATTTTTGTGGTTTTTTTTTTTTTTTTAATCTAAGCAGAGCTATTTTAGTGATTGAGAACTGATTGCTGGATGGGAAAAATGCTCCTATGTATATAGCTATCTGTCTTCTAGGTTCAAAGATGTTCAATGATTATGTTTGAAGGGTTATAGGGAAAGTAGGGATATTCATTGCAGTACGGGGCACTTTCAGGTGTGAACCCAAGACTCAATAGATCAATAATTTGAGATGGAAGATGTTATCCAATACTCAGTTCATTTAAAGGCTGTGCAATTACTTTTCTGCAGGTACACTTGTGCATTCACCTGCTGTGCTTTCTCTTGACCACAGACTGTACCAGTCACTCTGAGCTGTGACGTGACAGTCATGGACTGCTATTGAATTCTGTCAGCTGTTAGGTGGCCCAGCTGCTTGATCATCCTAACGTCACGCTAACGTGCTTATATGAATGAGGTTCTTGGAAAGCTCTTCAGCCTGAGTCATATATGGACCAATTTGCAGCTTATTTATATCTGCTTGGACAATATATTATCAGTACTGAAAGGACCTTTGCTGGTTGAAGTAACTTTTTCACAGTAAATTTTAAGTGTGCTCAGTTATACATATATTCCTCTTTAAGAGACTCTAATTTACTAGCATTACACAGCTGGGTATAGAGGCCATTTCAGACCAGCAGGAGGCAGGGGGCAGGGAACTAATTCCCCAGTTCAGGTTCCTTGCAGTTTAAATGGACAGTAATGAGGTGGGGGTGAGGCTTCCTTAGGTGCAGAGGGATTCACAATATAAAACAGAGGAGGAGAGAAGCGGAGACTGCTTTGTTTGAGCTATCAGCCAGGATTTTCAGGTAAGTGCCCCATTATTCTTGTTGGTTCTAAAGCTGTGTTATAAAAAACTGTAGAAAAATGTTCTCTAGTCCTGTCCTACATTTCCTTCTTTGGTTTTGTATGGCTTTCATATAATCATGGGTCCCACAACTCTAGGTTAGAAATACTCATAGACAACAGCCGACTTCTTGTTTCCTTGGGTCAGGCTGTGGTGGTCATGGGGAAGAAGCTGATTAGGGGTGCGTGAAGCACCATTGCTGTATGCCAGCAGAAGCTTGGTCTCAGAAAAGCAACCTAGCTCTGTGTGCTAATCTGCTGTGTTAAATGTGTGAAACATGAGCTCATGTGGGCAGGTGTAAAATGAATTTTTGAAGCTGAATTAATTGTGATAATTGTCAGTGCAAAGACATCCTGGAGAGAGCGAGGGAAGTTCATAGCTGTAGTCCCTGAGGTGTTTGGAAAAGGCAGGGGGTGAAGGTGCCGTTCTGCTCTGAGGAAGGTGTACCAGAGTAGCGTTGGTTGGAATAAGGTGCTCTACTTTCCTATTGTCTCCAGCAAACCCAGGAGCCAGCATGGCTCTGAGCATGCATCGTACTTACTCTGGAAGTGGTCTCAACCAAGCTAGCAAGCGAATGAGGTGGTGTTATAACCTTTTGCAGCTCTGCTATGTTTTAGTTGCTGTCTTAAATGCAGCAACTTGCATCTTGCATATCAGCTGTCATCCCCTCCCTGATACAACACTTCCTCTGTGAACTGTCCTTTGTCTAACAGGTGTCTAAATTAGTCCCTAAGATAACTTTACCCTTTTCAACTATGCTGCAAGCCTGCGATCAAAAAGGCAGGCACATGCAGTGCCTGAGCAACTAGACACTACTTTGTGAATTTTTCCATAATGTTTGTGTTGGCAACGTATTTCCTCAGCAGCAAGTTCAGTTTGTGAGAGTTGGAAGCTGCATTTTTTCATTCTTTGTTGGTCTTTCCCTCCCCACTTTCGTGTGTTATTCATTTCCTTTGCAACAAAACAGGACGTGTCTTCAAGAACCACAAGAACAACAAGTATTAGCTCTGAGGTGCTTCAATTTACTACATCAAATTGCAGTTAAAGCTACTTTTGACACTGTCAAAAAGCCTGGCCAGTTGAGGAGAAAGGAGGAGAGGGGTTGTTACTATATGAGTCTTTACAGCTGGAGGAAAAGGAAATACCAGAGGCTATTAGGAGGAAATCCATACTTAATACTCTGTGGTCTCAAATAGTTTTACTTTTTGCTTTTTTGCATGTCTGTGAAAGCACGTTTAAAAGACTAAATGGTGGATATTATAGTAGGAGTTGGCAGCAATACTTAACAGGAAAACCCTTGATTGCATATCGGTGTTTAATGGTGTAATAGTATAAAGGTTTTTATTAATATCTGTTCCTATGCTTGACTTGAGACACCACTTGCCACCCTTCTGGGCATACCCATTAATGAGGAAGGGAACCCTTTGGCTTGTTAAAAAAAATGTCCTTTTAAGAGAATAGAAAAAGACATAGGATGTTACTAAAGCATGGGAAGAGGCATCTTGAAGGATGCTAAAGCAGAAGTAATGGGTTAGGGCCAGCAAAGATCAGAGCTGATAGACGTATAGGGCTAGAAAGGACTCTGGAAGGTCATCCGATCCACACCTCTACTACAAAAAATAATTAGCTGTATCTAGGTCTAGACAATCCCAGGAGTTAAGTGCTTGCCCAACCTGTTCCTGGAGGCTCCTGCTGGTGGCATAATTCACAAAGTCTGTGCTAGAGTTTCATTTCCTTGTAACTTGTGTGACCTGATATTGAGCTATGCTCAAAATACAGCGGGTAACTAGGAGTGTCAGGCAAACAAAACTTATCTGTTCTTTGAGTAATATCAGTGGAAGGGTTTGGAGCAGAACAAGGGACCTTGAAGGTACTGCTGCCTAAGGAGAGGGACTCATAACAAATTTTGTGTAGAGCTGGTAGCAACACAGAAGAGTTGTTATGAGAGAGAGATTATTGATGTGCAATTTGCACTTAAACTGCTTTAGGAATTATGTTTTCTTATTAAGACAGAGCAGGTACACGCATCATGTGGAAGGGCTTGATAAGCAAACAGGCTCAAGGGACAGGCTGATTCACCTACCAGTGAACATTACAGTGAGAAGGAGGATGTGCTCCCAGGCTGGGCAATGAAAACAGGAGCTGACAGTTGTGCTTTTGCATGTCAGTGGCAGTGTCTAGATCTCTAGAGCTTTCTGCGTGTACATACAGACACATGTGGGTGTGAAGGCGTGCTCTCCACCTTACATCCTGAGCCTATTCCTATTAAATATTCATCAGAGGAAGATTTTCATCTGTACATTTTGCATTATTCAGGCTTAGAAGTATTTCAGTGACTTTCATGTTGCCTACAGGATTTAGATACCAGGGATAAAACAGAAGCCTCTTTAATTTTCTACATTTAGGAATTCTGCTTCATTAAAATTCTTTTGAAGATTAGTCTTAATGATAGATCTTTAACTTGGAGTCTTCCTCCCAGGAAAAATAAGCTCACAACTGAAAACAGATGAACCCACTCTAGAGAAATCTCTGCAATTTGACTATCAGCCATGGGTGGATAATGCAGGTAGCTGTATTTCTTTTCAACATTTGCCTTGCCCCAAAGGGCCTGCATTTAACCCGTGTGTAATACACTGCTGCTGCTTCCACATCCTCTCCCAAGATAAAAATATGAGAGTATTCTCCTTTGAGTAATTCTTTCTGAGACACTGTAACAAAACAGACAATATTGAGCCAGTTCAAACTGAGTTTTAAACTACTAGTATTCAGTACTTGTTTTAACATATCAAACCAAAATTTTGTATGTAATAGTGCCTGATTTCTCAGAGATTGTGAAGCACCTGACTTGCTGCTTAAAGAAATTAAGGATCTTCTGAAAGGCAGGTGTGCTATTTGCAGCCATAAAACTTGGATTTAGGGGCAGACAATAGACAGCCCCTGTCTATTGACATCTCAAATTTATTGAGAGCATGATGACACTATTATTTTTGGTACTTTTTATAAAGGGGCATACAGAGTTCCTGAAGAGGTTAACTTACCTATCATGCTTGATTACTCATTAGCAAACAAACCCGGATGCTTGATGTGAAGAGAAACAGTTAAAGCATCCATATATACAAGCAGCTCAGACTTTTACTTCTCTTGTGCTCTCCTTTGACACAAAGGAGTACAAGAGGCACCAGTGTGGTCATTGTGTATCTTTGGGTGAGTGATGCATTGACTTGTGCACAGCTGCTTCTGTACTGAATTTGGTAGAGCGAGACTGTGTTATATTAGGGTTGCCAGTGCTTGTTACCTAAAATACCAAATGAGAGAAACAGCCTCTGTTCTGAATGCAGCCTGGGCAGGCTGGTTCTAGAGGACATAGACAGGCTTTGGCTGGGACTGGGGATGGTGCTTGACATCCTCCTTTTCAGATGTTTTTTCTAAACATTCACAATTTCTGGCTTCTAAGGGAGAAAAAACCTGAAGCACATCATTCTCTGATAGGAAACAGATGGATAATTAAATTATGGTTTTTTCAAAGATCACTTGCTATGAGGAACCTCCTTGGGAAAGACAGGCAGACTTGCTTCGCAGACTGCTCTGAGGAGCTCTTGGGTTGTTCTTAGCAACAAATTTTCTAACTTTATCTGCTTATGTTGGAGTCTGCTGCAATTGTGTCCCACTGGTTTTGCATTAGCAAATCTTACTTCAGTTTAGCAAATGCATTAAAAGGATATGAGCTAGTCAAGTGCTTTTAACATTGGGTAGTTAGAGCAGGTTGAATGTTTTGATCTGAAGGAAATGAAAACTATTAGAGCAATGTTTATTTTAAACCACAAGCAGAAGATAGCAGCTTAGTAGACAAAACTACAAATCTTGCAGACAAGCACCAGAGTCAAAAAGCTGCTGAGCTTCAGCAGCTGTCATGAAATCTCTCCTTATAATGTGCCTATGCTATGTGTATCTTTGTTTGGGAGCTGGTGTTGCGGCTATGTGTGTATATGTAGGAAGAGTTTGTCCACATTCTTTCCTTTCCATTTTCTGTAACTGCTTACGTGGTAGCTTTTCAGGTACAAGGATCTCAGGAAGAAGAGTTAAACTCTCATAGTTGGAGGAAAACAAACAAATCTTGGGCATGCTGCAGAGGTCTTCATTTTTGAGCGCCATTTCGAGTGGCTGTACTGAGAGCTGAAATTAATCTTACGACACCTGATGTGGTGATGTCCAAAAGCTGCCAAAGCTTCTGCATGCAAATGGGCTCCTGCCATGGAAGAGCTACAAAAGCTCCTTGCTTTTGTCTCTCTTGATCTATGCCAACTGGAGGTGGGGAACAGCACACAGCTGCCCCTTATGTCACATGACAAATAGTGACCGTAAATAGCTTGACCTAGAATGTTTTGCCAACTTTTCAGGAAATGGGTGAGAAACTATAGAGTTCAAAAAACCACGATTAAACAAGTGATATACTTTAGGCAGGCTTCATCTTGCTGACCTTCATTTGTCTACAATGGAGAAGTGTACCTCTGAGGCCACTTTTAAAGTCTGCAGAAGCAGCAGGATGCTTGCAGCAAAAGGTCCCAAGGAGCTGGATGTATCCTACAGAAGAAAACGCAGCACCCCCTGCTACGGTCTATTCCTCTCCATGGACTGTAACAGACGGACAGTCGGTTCAGATGTAGACGTCCGCACTGCAGATAATCGTTTGGACTGCTGGATTCCAGTCCGTGCAGTGGAGTCTCTTTTCGAAGCATTGGCAGTGGAGCTGGGAGCATCCCAGCAACACTGGCACGTGTGGGAGAGGGATGAAAACAATGAAGCAGCTTGCAGTGGTTTCATTCCTATTAGGGCTTTCATGAAAGGAATTCACTATGCTTTACACTGAGATTGGAAGAGACTGTTAATTAAATAATTAGCTGCTAAAAATGTATTTATTAGGGCTTAACAGCCAGGCCACAGATATGCATCAATTACAGAGCCACAGTATCTGCAATAAATGTTTTTCACCCTGTAATCAAATATGGCTTAATTGGCAATGCTGGGAGAACAGTCATAACAAATAGAGTGGGTAAGACTTGCCTTTATAATTGAGATTTAATCAGCGAACTCTTGTATGTTCATTGAATAATTGATTATTCTACACATTTATCAAGGATTAAAAACTCAGTGGTAGATATGCAAATCTCCTTGTATTAAATACATCTGAAATTCTCAAATACCATTTAATGCATATTAACATTCTGATTAAATCTAAATGACATACACATTGTAGATCTCACTTCTGCAGTAGGCTATTTTATTGCTATTTATCACTTTTTTCCCAAGCTACACTGCTTGTGTGTTTGTTGCTTTGTAAGTAGTTGTAGGAGATGGACAGAAATAGGCCAAGGGGAAGTGAAATGGAGATGGCATCTTGTGCATTCCTGGAATGAGCAAGCTATCCTGGATGGGACAGCAGGAAATATTTTTACACTGGCTGCTAGTGAGCAGACAAAACCACATGAAGCCAAACATGTCAGAAGACATGGTAACTCTCCCTGAAGAGTCACTGTCATACTTAGTGCTATGCATGATAGAAGCAGCATGTGGAAATGTCCATGGGCAAAAGGAAAATAAAAAAACCTCAAACCAGAAAAATAAAACCCACGTGCAGAAGCCTTAATGATTGTGTGAGGTGTGGATGAACAGTGCCAGTACCTAAGAACCAGCACAAGGTGTGTCCTACTGGCTGGTTGCAGTTGTTGCTGGAGACACACCATTGCCCCTGCAAAGCCCATGAGAAACAGCCCTGGGCCTGCTGGGGGAACACTTTCTCAAAGGAAAGCAGGTTTACTCAAGTCATGCTTGCAGACAGGTTTTTTGCTAAGGGTTAAGGATGGAGTGAGAATGCGAAGGGACATGAAATTGTGGTTAGTGATGACAGCTCATGTCTGAAGTGAGAGCCGAGTGGCAGATTAACATCCCAATTAAAAGCGAAAGCACAATTTAAACAAAGGATAGGACCCAGGGCTGCAGCTTGGCAAATGCCCCTGCACATTTGTATCTTGTGCAGCTCGTACCCTGTCACATGCAGTGCTGGGAGCGCAGAAAGTGTCTCAGGTCCTTGGAAGCAAAGTGTACAAATGTCACAGGAGGCAGACACATCAAGCTAATAGATTTTGGTAGCAGTTTAACTGTTAGCAGCAGAGCACTGGTAACAACAGAGCTCTTAGTATTAAATTCCTCTGCACTGATCCTTTCCTGCATTTGTGATTCATGCTGGGCAGTCTGATGGCAGGAGCAAGTGTCAGCCCTGAAGATCTCTGCTAGTATGCAAGGTTAATTACTTTCCATGTTATTTGACCTGTGTTTTTGTGGAATCAGTGCTTTTCACCTTTTACAACTTGTAGACTCCTAAGCATTTTCAAGTGGAGCTGAGGCTCTCAATTAGTGAATTTATAACCGGTAACAGTAGTGTACATTCCTTCACTTTCTTTTGCAGATGCTCTGGAGGGCAGGTCCTCTACCCCTCCCCTCTAAGCACCTTGTCCACAGCCTGAAGACCACTTCTCTAAATTCAAGAATAACGAGCAAAACAGCCACCATGCAGCTTTTGCAATGTGGATGGCTTGCTTTATTTTCCACTTCTGGAAGCATTTTTTGCTAGCTTCGACTTGGACACAAGAGGGTGTTATTTCCTCAGGAATTTGTCTACCAGTGTGTTGTAGGGTGAACAGGCTCGTAGGGGAATGTGCTCTAGGGAGAAAATAACCATGTTTTGTTTTCTTCTAACCTGGTAGGGTTAGCCTTGCTCCTGCTTGACACCGTGGTTCAGTGCTGGAGGGCGCTCTGGAGCAGGGTGGACACTAGAACATGCTGCCTCTGAGCTACTGCTCATCTCTGAGCAGACCTTCTGCCTGGGAAACTGCAGAGCTGTTTCATCTGACCAACAGCAATTATTCCAGGGTTTCCTCGCATGACCAAGACCCTGGTGAAGGCCCCTTCCCTTATGTATTTTCAGAGGTGCAAGCTGTTGCCATGTCTCTGGGTCCTAGTCATTCCTACAGCATATACATCTTTCAGCTGTGGTGCACAAATGCCTGAATTCCCATCGCTGACTGCACCAGCTTTAAATGCTTGACAAGCACAGAGCAAAAGAAACTGTTTCTGCCCCAGGCAGGGATTATGATTCCTGATAGTGTACGGAGCAGTGTTGAGAGAAGAGCTATCTTCAGGATAAGCACATCCTGTTCCTGCACATCAGATCTTGCTTTCCCCAAGCCAGTCTCACTGCAGCATGCTGGTTCAGGGGTGTAAATCTTAGGGGTCAGGGGGCAGTGATGGCTCTGCTTCTGAATCCCAGCCTGTGTGTGTATCCAACTTGGAGAGAGGACACAGGTCACTCTAAACAGCCCCTGAATCACCCCTTCTTGGGAAGTGACTTATGCTCAGCTTTGGAGGTGTTTGTCAAATCCTATCTGCTGCCATGAAGTATCCAGGAAGTGAATGCCAAACACTGCTGCTCCACCACCACCCTGGTCTGCCATCTTCCCACCTCTCCCTGGCCTGCTCTCAAGCCTTGGTGCACATCTACTCCGTGCTGGGTGACTTCAGGTGATTCTTCAAGACTATTGATCTTCTTTGGTCTAACAGGTTTACCTCCATGCTTAGATTGGAGACACTGGTTGGCCCAGGAGCAGAATAAAAGTCCTTTGAGAATAATTGTCAGATGTTCAGTTACAGCCAGGTTCTGGCCCCTCTATAGGTAAACAAATGGATTCCTTAGGAGAAGGTGTCTGACATCAGCAACAGCCATTTCCCTCCGACTATTTTCTGTCCAACCACTTACCCCAATCCAATCTTTCCTTATAAACTAAAGGCAGTGCAGGAGTGCCGGTGACTGTGCCCTGTTCAGGGCATTTATTTTGGAGGACAGCAAGTAAGACTGCCAAGGGCCCTTGGTGTGCCCACAGCATTGGTCCACTCCATGAACAAGGTAAATGTTAACTTTCACCCTATTCTGTACACTCCATCAGTACAGACAGACAGGGATTTGGGACTGTCTCCCTGAGCTGCCATTGGGCTCCTCTGACTCACAGTTGTGCCCTGGACCAGGCGGTCTCTCAACCTCTGGCAGCAGCAGCATGAGCCGAATCTCCAAAACTCCAGGCTCTTACAGAGGGTGCCAGATGCCTTGCTGGATATGTAATCCCTGCACTTGGAACCCGCATGAGACAATGCAAAGCAAATTACCGCAGACTAAATATATGGTCAGGATGTGTTGGAAGTTGGCAGTGTAGCTGGCTGGGGTAGCCAGGGAGGGAGGAGAGAAATGGTCAGCTTTCTCCCTTCATGTTGAGCTAGATAATGCTTGGGATCCTTTAAAAGACTTTAACATGGTTTTGGAAGGGAAGAGCTGGAGGAGATTCAGCTATAAAAAGCTGGATGAAGGCTGAAGGGTGCAATGTGCCTGGGAATTGTGAGAAGGGATCAGCAGCTAGCTTTGAGAGAGGATGAATTTGGGAGCAGATAATCTCTGATAGCAGTTCAGAACAGGGCTTTGGCACCTCCCTGTGAATCAGGAGATGGACTTCTGCTCTGACCCGTTCCATGATCCACAGCTCCTTTTTGATCCTTTGTATGAGTTATGCTACATGTTGGCAGCAGTTTCTCTGAGGCACTGCTTGTATCCTTCTTAAAAGAATACAACTAAAATAAAGATCAGTTGTTTTGCCTGCTTTACTGTAACTAATTGCTAATGTTGTTACAGTGGAAAGAATGCTATGAAACTGAATTAGAGCTTTGTGTTTTAATTGACTTCTTTTTGTATTTCACCTGGTTTGCTCAGTGAAATTAGAATGGACTTTGCTTACTTTTTCTGTTCAGAGTCACTTTCTGGCCCTTTGCCCAGACCAGAAGAGCCCCAAGCTCTCCAGTACTGAATGCTGATTAGAAGTGGGACCAAACTCTACTATAAAGCACTCTGCTTTGAATAAGGAGACAGCTGTAATGATGACTGTGACCTTTCCTCTCCTACAAACTGGAAAATCCAACTTGATGGTGCTTGAAAATCTTAAAATTTTTGTCACTGGGCAGTGTTTGTTATAGTGAGTAGTGATAAAAGGGAAATTAAGAATTCTTGTTATATTCTGAAGGCAAGTACCTACCTGAACATGTTGGTTCTGGAATATTTGAGAAGAGGGGCATGACATGTCAATGGGCTCTTCAGCTGAGCATCCTGCCTGTGGGCAGCACACTACCAAAACAGCTCTTCCATGGGTCTCACTGATTGTACTCATCTTTTCCCTGTTAAGAGAGTGCTTCACCTCAGAGCTTATTCGTGAAAGAAACCAGTGTTTGATCACCTTTGTCCTCACCCTGCAGGTAGAGCAATATGTCAATAGATCTTATTTTAGGGCCTCAAAGGTAACATGCACCTTCTGGAGTGCTGCTCAGGCTGCCTAATAAATTCCTTGTAAAAATTACTTTGCTTGCTAGGCGTTCATCCATCCTGGGAAAAGGCATGGAGGACTCCCCACCCACTCAAATCCAGACCATCCATAGGCACAGCAACTTGTCTGATAAGTGCTTTATAGAAAGGGGGAGTAGGCAGGTCAATCCCCCTCTACTTAGTGCAGCAAGGACATGGGAATAGCTGTGTATGCTCAACAGATAAACCTTAGTTTGTCTAACCCATGGCTTAAAATACCATGCGTTAGTTCATATAAATCACTTCTTCTAATGTCACTAGAGCTGTGCCGGTTTCCATCACCTGAGGCTCAAGTTCTGTATTTATTTGAAAAGTTCCCCAAGGTGACTCTGCTCTGGCTCTGCTGCCAGCTGACTGAGATTTGTGTTTCTCAGGAGACTGTTATCTGAAACAGTAGGCATACACACTTCCTTCTGCTGGAGTTTGAGGGCACTGTCACCTTCACCTGTGCCTTGATGCAGATGAGACCTGGGGCATAGAGGAACTTGTATGCTGGTTAGCTGCTAATGAGATGGGGTTTGTACTGCACTGGGAGGCACATGGCTCAGCAAACAGGCAACCTGGAGCTGGCTGGGTGAAGTGTGCTGTAGGTGAGGTGGTAATAGCGCAGAGATTGCGATGTTCCATGTTACAGCTTTCATTAGGCTATCAGTCGGTTTATCTATAGCTCTATGTATCTGCTTGCTGGAACATATTGAGTAATATAAATGATAGTCTAGTTATATAATGATATATCTAGTTATAAATGATAGTCTTTGCTGTTGTTGGCGTTTCTAGTGTTGAAATATTATGCTAGTGCTATTATTTTGCACATGTTGGTGCACGTTTGCATATACATAGTTTGGTTTCCCTTGTTTGGTTTCCCTTGTACACATTAGTTAAGCTTCTGAAGGAGGGACACCTCCTGTGTGTAAATATACACTGTGCTTAGAATGAATGGGTTTTTACAAGGTTATTTCCTCTTCATAAGTGAACAGGACCATACTTGCAGCCATAAATAATTTTACACCTTACTTTCTTGTTTGCAATCTCCCCTTGTAGGACAGAAATAGTAAATAGATAACACCTGTACCTCCCTAAATGGCTAAGGGGGCAAAAAGAAGGCTTCAAAACCATTAAAAAAAATATAATGCTCTTGTTCCTATGACTTACAAAATGTAATTCTGCCTAACAAGAAAGGGCACAGCCATGGGATTGAGTAGCCAGAGGACAATTCAGAGCTGGAAAAAGCCTAAGAGTTCTCCCAGGATAAGAGACATACAATGTGAAATCTGCAGCTTCCAGCAATTCTTAACTGGCCACGTAAAGCTGCTAAGAAGAGTCCCCCTTGCCCTTAGTGGTACAGTACCCAGACACACCATAAAGTAATTCCGGCTTCAGCCAACAGTTTGGGTTATATAATAAGTAGTTTACTAATTTATTTGCTGATTCAGCTGACAGTGATGGATCAAATCAGGAAAACTAAGGGTGGGTAGGAGGAAGGGGATTAACATCTTAGACTCACCAGTCCCCCTTGGGTTTTGTTCCCATGGGCAAGTGCTGATGAGCGTTCCCCATTTTGTTTCTTCACTGATTAAACAAAGAAACCAAACCAAAGGACACAGGAGAAAAGGGTTAAAGAATTAGGAGATGGTCTTTGAACTGCCATGTGGCAAGGTAATGAGGCATGAATTATTAAAATTATTTCAATTATAACTGGCAGTCACATGCACCGCTTTTGCATTGGTTCTCTTCCTCTCTGTAAAAAGACAGGTTTGCAAGTGCTCACGGTTTCTTGGAAGAGATGTGCTCTTCCAGAAATGTTAGTTGTATAAACAGTGTAATTTGTCATTGGCCAAGCTGCTTTTGTAGTTAGGTAAGTTGAAGTGTCAATGAAATGGGCATGGCTCGGCAGCAAGACAAATTTGCTCCTTGAAAACCTATAGGGATAGGTTACTATCATGTTGGTGAAAGGACAGGGGTATTAGTGGCCTCTAATCCTTGAATCAGAATGGTGAGCTATGAGGCACTGGTCATATGCTGCTAATAATAATTATTAAAAAAATGCTTTGGCTTTAATGGAAGAAGCAATATGTTTATACCATGTATTCTTTTGCTTGTGCATAGCTTGAAAGTAGTCGGTCGAGAATTACTTGTTCAGAGCTTTGTAGACAGTGATCAGACTGCTTAACCTCTGTAAAGACAGGCACTATACTGCTAGCTGACTTTACCATATTTCTTCATGATCTAAATGCCTATAGAAATGGAAATATTATCAGGAATAACTCCATCTGGTGACTGCTAAAAACTTTGCACAAAAGCCTGTGTTTCAGGTCAGAATGAATAACCTTAGGTCTCACTCCTTGGGAAAGCTGATTTGCTCACAAAGACCAACCAGCACAAGAAAGACTTGCAGCGTTTGCTACAGCAGGTGGCTGGTGAGATAGTCTGAGATCAGAATTTGATGAATATTTCAGAATTATTTACCCAACACATTTATTTTTTCAGTTTTATTTTTTTGCTACTCATGAATTGGGGCAGGGGGAAGGAGAACGGAATCCATTGGGGCTCAGATCAGTGTGCAAATACTAAAATGTGAGGTATCCTGAAGCTGCATCTCTGAGCAGTTTAGCTAAACCATTCCTTTCCACTACTCTTCTCCACGCCAAGTCAGTGTTCATCCTCAGAATTCAGATGTATTCTGTTCAGAAATGTGATGGCTAAAGGCCATTGCCAGGTGAATGCATCTCTAGTTACTTTCTGTACTTTTTATCTTAATAAGGAAAGAAAAGCGAAGGCAAAAAAGTAGCATTTGTAGTTGATTTGGATACACACAGAATGACCTCATCGGCAAAAGAGGAGCGTGCAATACTGGCTGCGAAGTTAAATAGATGAAACCTCTTACCCCACTGCAGACAGCAACAACGGCGTCTAGCAGGGACTGTGTTAGCGCATCCATCCGTGGGGGAGCGTCCAATCTATGGGCCAGCCACGAGAGGGCAAGACAGTAACAAAAACCTGAGTGAAAATTAATCCGTCAGGCAGGGAAACAATTGCATGAAGGCGGCTGCTGTGCCAGACTGCTGAGCCTGGGAGGAGAGCGGGGCCATGGGCCAGGCTGGGAGCTCGCTGGGCGAGCAATGAATGAGAAACCTCCGCGGGGTCTGGCTGGTGCCATTGTTCGCAGTCACGGCAGGCAGTGCTCGGCCCTGCTCCTCTCGGAAATATGAGTTATTAAAATGTAACAACAGCAGGAAGGCTTTTGCACTAGGGCTTATACAACATCCCTTTTATAGTTCCTGGTTTTTCCTCCTCCTTGGAGCAGAGCTGTTTTCCATTGGCCACGGGTGAGATGAGGGTTTGTTCGTGAGGCGACCCTGCCAGCAGGTGACCATTTCTCCAGCTACTCTGCAGAGTTTCCCTTCGCAGCCTGTGTGGAAATGGAGGCCAGATCCTCCCTGGGGTTTCTGGATGACAACTGATTTTTTCCGATTTGTTCAGCGCAGCCTCGTCTCGGGAGCAGCCGAGAGGCGCGGGGGGATGAGGAGGGAGAAAGCATTCCTTGCTGCTACATTCACATAGTTCCTGGCACCAGCCAGCTCAGCAAGCTCCTCCTGAAACCACTCCAGACTCTGAAATCATTTCTATTAGGAAACCATTCATGCTCTAGCTAGAGCCCTAGCTGACTCTTTAAAGCCCCAGAAAACACTAAAATACTGACAGCGGTCAGAAGCCTCTGATGCTGCCTGGCTTGTTTTGGCAGGACTGAGGGTCTGGGCTGCAACGAGACCTGAGTCCTCTGTTGTTCTCGGGCAGTAGTTTCCCCATGCAACTTTGCAATTCCTTGCCAGTTTGTACAGAACTGGAATCAAACTCCAGCTCTATTTTCTTAGTTGCCCTTAACGCTGTCCTTGTCCCTTTCTCAGTAAGAAGGAAGGAGGCTTTGCACAGCATGACTGTATTTACTCAATTTATCACCGATGCTGCCATTACAGGAACTGCCTGCAAAGTGTGAGTGTCAGAGCTAAAAAATTGCCACAATTTGTAAAGCTTATGATATTTTCAAGAAATGCATAAGGTGAAAATACATATTCAGGCTTTAAGGTGCTTCCCCAGCAGCAAGACTGGGACTGTCTGTTGGCTCTGAGACATGCTCCCTCCGCCCTCCCTCCCGAGCCTGTTTTTAAGTCCCGCTCTGAGGTGGGTATGTTAACCCAATCCTGCTGTTATCTGCTGAACTGCAGCAGGCTTGTTTCAGTGTTTAAATTACCTCTGCTTGTCTCTCAAGTGATGATTCATTTTGATCGATCAGCTTTGAGCTGAGCATGAAGGCAGCCCTGGCTGCTTCATTACTGGCACTGCTAAGCTTTGGATGAAGCTGATGTTTTACCTTTTAAAGCCACTGCCTGTTGCAGCTCCCCTGCCTGTTAGATTTGCTCCTTTTGCTGTCAATGGGAAAATCCCTTGGGCCTTTCTGGAGCTTTCCAAAGGTATTTGTACCAAACTGATTTGGAAATCTTGGACTTCTAGGCTTAGGGCTTGTTCATGTATGAGTTGATTGGAAATGAGTGTATTGGTTTTGAGAGGTTGGTCTGTCCACTGCCAGGTGGAGTTATTTTAGTTGCTGCTAGTTGCTGGCAAAATCTTCCTTTTAAATTCTGGAGTAAATGATGTAGATGGAAGATAAAGAACAATGGAAAACAAAGCTGTGCCAGTGTAAGAAAAGAGAAAATAACAGTGTAATTATGTCCTTAGCAAGCAAGGGAGAGACATAAGCGATGGCTAAAGCTGGGTGAGAGTATATCACAGATAAACCTGCATCTGTTTCCAGGAATACTGAGAGTTATATGTATAATAATAGTCCAGGGCTATAAGTCTAGATCTGGGTTAAACCAGCTGCTTTCTGTAGCCCTTTTGTGTCTCAGTTTCCCCACCTGTAAAGTTGGATAATAGTAATTTCCTCCCAGAAGGACTGCCAGTGCTGGCTAGAAGCTGCACTGTGTTATAGCATTAAGGAAACAGTGGCTATTATTAATCACTCCTCATATTTTTTCAACATTCTGCATAAATAAATTTTGTTTGTTTTGGTTTTTAAAACTTGGAATTGATGGCTGGACCAAATTATAGCTGGAAGCTGAGAGGTATAAGAGAAGACATCCAAAATGCTGCTCAGTTTACTGTATATAGGACAGAACTGCTGAGGCTGCATCACTTGCGGCTCTTGAGCCTGGTGCCAGCATACAGAATTCCCTCCTTACAGCTTTTCCATTTCATGTGCCAAGTATCCAGCTCTTCAGTCTGTTATAAATCTTCCCTAATTCTGTAATTGCTTTGGTAGTGATTATAGGCAGACTTTTGTTGATCCTTCTGTGGTTTTCCTTCATCCACATTTTCTGTGGGCTCTTTTATTGTTGTTGATTCTTTTTTCCAGTTCCTTGCTCCCCTTTTCCAGCTCTAGCAGGCCCCATGGCTCCAGTCCAGTGTCTTCCCCTCAAGCGACAGGCAAAGCCCCCTCTGCATCTGGGTCTGCCTTTCCATTAAGAGCTGTCAGGGGGAAGGGGCACCTTGTGCCTCTTACACGCTTGCAAATATGGGAAGCAAACATGTAAGTTCATGCATTTAAGAATATGCTCTGAATCAAACTTGCAGGACTGGGAGTTGCATTCAGGGATGGATTTAGAAATCATGGCAGGCAGACAGTTAAGCATAGCTTTAAGCATGATTGTACTGTTCCCTAAGTACCCATGGATGTCTCTAAACAGCAGCAGTTACAACAGCAGCAGAACAATCATGCCTGGCTGTTTGCTTGGCACACGCTCAGGTCTGCAGCCAGACTGGTTGCTACTGCTGAGGAGGGGTTGGAATAGGTGGTGCGTGGTCCCTCTCCTCTGCAGCAGTTTAGTCCCACACTTTCTGCGCCTCCTTCCAGTGCAGCGGGACCAGTAGGCCTGGCTTTTTGGAGCTCCAGCACTCCGCCTCCATTCCACCTTTTCTCCCTCCCCAGGGATGTATGTTCACTTCTCTAAATTGCACTTGTGAAAATGTACCTGATAATCCAGCTTGACCAAGGGCAGGCACTGGGGTAAGCCCCTGCCCTGGGTTATGTGTGATGCTTGGATGAAAAACAGTGATATTTTTGTTTGGTGGCAAGTGAGATCCAGATCTCTTCTGTACCACTTTGGAAGGACATGACTGAGGCAAAGCTATGGTTGTTGCTTCATTGCTGTAGTTTCAACTAAAACGCAGGCCATAAAAGCCATAAACCAGGGTTGTATATTTGAAAAATGGATTACGCTTTGAGGGGGGTTTGAAAGTTTGACTTTGACCTGTTTTTGTTTTTCAAACTTGCAGCTAGTTTCAGAAGTGCTCAGCTGGCATTTCCGAAAGCAGCCCAAGGATTTTACAATGATTCTTAAGGGGGGGTATTCATGTGGGTCAGCTCATGAAGCACCTCGAAGAGTTTTGTTTTCAGAGACCGGGGCTATTCAAAATGGAAAACACTTATGACCTTTCATTCAGACTTCCCTTACATTCAGGGATTTTCCTTCTATTGAATGGGCACTGACTACTGCCTTTTAATTTTTATTTTATCGTCTGTTAACACACTCTTCAACTTTAATTTCACGTTGAAGTATCCCCTTCCCTAACCACAGGAGAGGCTGTTCTATGAAAATGGCCATCTGATGTACCTTGTGGTTGAGCAGATGTTATCTTGTTTGGTAATGAAATTCTGCCTTGAGTAATTGGACATTCTTCCTGGTTCCTCATAATTAAGGCAGAAGAAAAGAACAAAACCTGCTGATTTGATATGAGTAATTGCTTCATTAAGTTATTTGCTTCCTCACCATAACCATCAGCCCACAGAAGAGAACAGCATGACCATTAGACCATATATGATGATACTGTAATGCTGTGGGTCTTTGGTGCTGCGTTGTCAGATGGAATCACAGGGAAAGGAGTTAGGAAACACACTGCTAAATTATTTACCTCTTAACCATATGCGCTTAAGACCACAGAGAGAGTCTGGCTGTTGCTAGCTGTGCTGTGTCCTAACCAAGTGAATCAGTCCTTGGAAAAAGCAGAGAGCTAATGTATGAGACTTTAGATCAACACAGCTGCCTTGCCTCCTGTATCTGAGCATTGTGAATTGATGCCGAGAGGCTGAACATCTGTGTTCTCCTACTGTGGAGCGGAAGGGGAGAGCTGCATTAAATCCTGGCCACTGGCAAGAAGAAAGTGGCTCAGAACTGGAGTATGGCAAATCTTAGCTGTGGTGATGATGGCTTATGTCACTGCTGTTCTTTGCATTTAGTCTTCCTGGGTTTGGCAAGCAGGTTCACACATGCATTTGGGTACACAAGGACTCATTGGTGAACACACTGTTCCTAGTGACAATGGGCCTTGTTCAGTTACATGAACTTAACCAAGACCTCAGCCATAACTTGAGGTAGGAGACTTTTCACCCATGTGGACCCGAACTCCTCTCATGCTCATCTGACTGCCCCATCTCCATGATTCAGTGGTTTTGTTGCTCATGAATAACAAGGCACCCCAAATGCACTTAATAAACCTGTCCCTGATCGCAAGCTTGAGAGCCAGGCTGCTGAATGGGAATAGCTGCAGGATTTATAAGTGCCTACTGACAAAGTCAGGGCTTGGAGGCTCCTTGGATGTGAATTCTGCTGAATTATCCCCAAGGGCTGGGGGAAACAGTTCCAGGTCACTGCTGATCTGTCCTCCAGACCTCTGCATGCTGTGCTCTGCAAAGCCTGTATTATTCAGGAATGCTATCAGAAACTTTGATCATCAAACTGATTTCTATCTCCCTCTCCAAGACCTTGGAGACTGATTCCACCGAGCTCAGAGCTGACAGGCCCAATATTCCTGCAGCTGTGAAGTTAGGTAGTAACAAGTTAGACAGCCCTGAGTTTTAATCCCAGCTTGGGCAACCCTTTTTCAGAGCCATTAAAAATAGAAACCTGTGTTTTAATTTCTTTTTTTAACTAAATGAGGATAATGATGAACTTAGTTAATCCTTAAAATGCCCTGGTTACTTAACTGTGGCACAACCAGTGCATTGTGTGAGTGCTCCGTTAGGGCTGCAGGGGAAAGGGAGAGTGATCAGAGGTGCCATAGTATTTTAATTTTCTCAAGAAGGTGGCAGAAAGGACAGAAGATCCTGCCAGTGCTGCAAGTGTCCAGCAGCCTCTTGTCCTTTCTCACAAGCATCTTGCTGTCCTGGGCACCAACAGGAATCGTGCATGGCAAAGAGTGCAGAGCAGGGACTGAACTTTGCCTTGAGCTGGGCTGCTGGCAGCCAGCCCACCGGCACAGAGCTCTTCTGGC
>NW_008824010.1:2004605-2020822 GCF_000699105.1 Pygoscelis adeliae
TCCTGCTGACTTAGTGCATCCGAGCTGTTGGACTTACCAAAGTACGTTTGGTGAGCCAGGCCCTGTTGCTCACACAGCAGCACCGAAAGCTGCCCTTCCTGCCTGCCAGGGCAATTGCAGGCTCTGGGCAGTGAGGGTAGCCCTTTCTTGCCCAAAAGCCACAAGGTCTCATCTTCTGAGTGGTCTCCTTCTCCTCCTGCTTCCTTTCCCTTGAATCCAGGGGCTCGCCGAGCTGAGTTTTGCAGGGCTTTTGCAGCGATCTCTCTGGCTGGGGCGCAGTGCCACCACTCACCTGGTGCCAGGTTTGGCAGCTGCCTCCCCTTGCGGGGCCGGATGGGTTGCTGGTGCAGAGCAGCGTGGAAAACTCTGCATCCTCTCCAGCCTTGCAGCCACAAAAGATCGATTGGTCAGGAAAAAGGAGCTTGGAGTATCATATGTAAAACAAACAGAGCCGGAGAGGGAGATGTGGGTGGTTTATAGTCCTGACACCTAAGTTTCCACCTCTAAATCAGTCAGATACTGTTCCCCAAAGAGGAGGCTCAGGCCTGCTCTGCTGCTCGCTGGCAGGTCTTTGCAGCATAAATTCCTGCTTATCCTTGTTGCTGGTCACCTGGGGAGCTCTGCTCTCTGACATGACAGCAACTTCTGCCTACCAGGCAATGCCTTAGAGCCCCAGGGCAGCACTGAGTAACACACAGCCTCCCCACACCTCTCCCTGGGAAAACTCAACCTTCCTCCCCTTTTGTAAGATGAGAGACTTGGTCTGAGAGGTTGAATGAGTCAGTTGGACAGATGCAATTACACAGCTCAGCATACCCTAATATCTAGCTTCGTGCTAGTCCATGAGAGCGTAGGGTTTTTTTTCCCTGGAGGCTTATCCTTTCCTTATGTCTATACTTTCCTCCTCGCTGTAGTATGCATCACTTGGTGCTGATGCCTCCCCCAGTCTCTCCCTCACCTTGACCCTTTCCTGGGCCTCTGGCTCCCTGCCCCAGCCCACTGTACGTAGCTGGTGGTGCTCGTCTCTCTTGCTCCTCTGATCGCTGTATTATGTTTAGTTTGGAAGATTATATCTCTCGGTGCAGGACCCCCACATGCTGGGGAACGTGCTTGCCTGGAGGATGCTGCTGGGGGAGAGACAGCATGTACCACTTGTAGAAAATGCCTTTCACGCCTGCCATGAAACTGCAACATGTGTGTTGCAGACCAAGCTGTGAAGAACCAGGTGCTGAGGGTGTTGCAGCTGGGTCAGGCTTAGCAGCTTACTGCAGGAGGTGCAACATCTGCAGCCTCGGTGGGTGCAGGTGCCACTGGGCTCAAAGGAGCCTGCCCACGCTCACCCCTTGAAAAAGGTCACTGCTGTGTGCATGGAGTTGGGCATCACGAGACGGAGACAAGTAAGGTCAAGACGGCCTCTCTGAAAAGAGACCAGCTCTGCACCTCTGCCAGCACTGCGCTGGCATAAGAGTACCAGGGTGGGATGTGTTTGGCAGAGGGGATGCTCAGGGCTGGTGCGGGATGGGTGCGTACACCAGGTCAGGTCCAACCTATTTTGGTGGGGCTGGATGCGTGAGGCTCACATGGTCCCGGCCTGTGCTGCAGCTGAGCCAGCAGTCTGAATCCCTCACTTTCAGGAACAATAAATTCCCTCACTAATCTTACAAAAGGGGGGGGAGCTATAAATGACTTACCTATTTGAAGCCTGTGGGCTCTGCATTGTATTAAACATTAACCTGCCCTTCTGAGCCAAGCGACTGATTCTCTTGGTAATTCTGAGGCCAGGCGGCCAAAGAAAAGGATTCTTTGTCAGACAGTATTTCAGAAAAAATCCCTTCAGCCATTTTCTGTCTCATCGTGTTTGTTTGGCCCTGCAGTAGAAAGCCTGCTCCACAATTTGCTGTTTGTATTTGTGCAGTCAAGCTGATCAGATGGCTGTACCCTAGCCACGGCTCCAAAAACGCTGCTCATCAGCAGCCCCGCAAAGGCACAGGCACACTTTGCACACATAATCACGCACACACATGGAACCATACACTTAATCGCACTCATGTGCACATGTAATCACACAATCAGGCACACAGGCACATATACCCATATGTGAGAAGAACCGAAAGTTGTCTTTTGATCTTCTGTAAAGTGTATCCCCGTGAGTATTGATTATTAAGAGTAGTCATGCCCATCAGAGAGATGCGGGCAAGAGCAGAGTGGGGGATTAGCATTCGGGAGTGGGTTCTGCTCCTGGCTTTGCCCTTACTTGGTGTATGAGGTGGGGCAAGTCATTGTGCTATTGTTTCTTCTCCATAAATTGTGACTAATGATTTCAAAAGCGCTTGTGGAAAGAGTAATATATTGTTACTATGGGCTTAGATGCATGTTTACTTAAACAACAAAGCTTTGGTGGTTCAGAAGTTTTCTTGATGATGGCGTTTTTGCTAACATCTCCCTACTGGAGACCACAGCGTAACAGTAACGCAGCGTAGTCATGCAGCACTGGGTAGAGCTGTTGCTGCTACAAACCTGGGAACATGTGAGTGCTCCCGAGTTATTGCAGTGCAAAGTCTGGCTGCTTAGCACTGAATCCCCCAGCGATTTTTGGCTAGCTCTTCAAATTTTGCACTAAATGCCTGAGAGAGGCTCAGACAATCCTTTTTAAAATATCTGTTATAGAGGTGATAATCTATGGCTGAGAAACGGTAACAAATACTGATGGGACCATATCATCTTGATCCAGCTCATCTACTCTCCTTCCGTCCCTGCGCAATGCCAGGGTTAGGGCTGGGGGGCAGGACAGTTTTTCTCCTACGATGGAAAAGTCTAAAACCAAACAGAAAATGCTTCCTACTGAAATCATGCCTTTGAGCTGGTGGAATTTTCTCATGTGGATGGGACTTGTGCTCCGCACCTTCATGCGGGTGACTCACTCGAGCAGGCTGTGGAAATCTTTCCAGTGATCAGCCCAGTCCTTCCTCCAGCAGTTCAGGCTCCTGCACTTCACTGTGCCTTTAGTCATAGCTAGTCTTAATTTGCTCTTTCTTCCTGTCTGTGTTCATAATGCCCCCAGCTTATTGCATTTGCGTAACTAATTGTCCAATGTACGTTTCACAAGGTAGCGATCAGGAGCACGTCTGCCCTCCTGGCAGACCCACGTGCTGAGGCACATAAGGAATAGCGAAATGGAGCCGCCTCCTCCCCAGTAACCTGGGGGAGATGCCAGATGCCAGTGCCTTGGGGAGCTGGTTATGGGGTACGTGCCTCTCTGCATCCCCCCAAGCAGTGAGTAACTGCTCACGCATAGCTCTCCCAGTGTCATAAGCCTGCACAAGCATTTTGCTCAGCTTACAGCCTCGAATGAATCTTTACGTGTGGGTTTGAAGAGGAAAGAGGTGTTTACACTGCAGGGTGCTGACGGGCCAGCAATGCACTTTGAACTAGAAACTGTCTGACTTGAGAGCAGCGCTGACCTGAGCAACTCCGCAGCAAAGGGCTGAATCAAAGCCATGGGGTGCGCCGGGCTGGAGGCATGAAATTCCCTCCCTTCCCTTTGCTGAACTGGCTAAATACCCTGGGATTTCCAGGGCTGGGAGTTGGCAGGAGCAATCCCCGGGGACCATTTGTTTTCTGAGGGGATAATGTGCAGCCGCCGGGGAGGCTGAGCCCTGCTCTACCCCTGCCAGTGCCAGGAGAGTTGGAACAGCCCATAACTGTGTGCGAGATTAGGAAAGGTGTGTGCTAATTAATGGGAGCGCTGGGCTGCCCCTCGGCTGGAGCTGCGCGCGTGGATGCAGTGGCGGAGTGTGCGTCCCCTCCCCATCCCTGCCCGCGCCAACAAAAGGATCACGCCCGTGGCACGGCACCCCAGGGACTGCTCGCCCCAACGTGTCACCCAGCCGGCCTCGCTCCTGCTCCTATGTCACGGCTCGAAGCGACGGCATGAAGAAATCCTCGTATTCAGGTGAGCAAGCGTCCGCCCTGCTGCCTCTCTCTCCTCTTGGCTCTCTCCCTTTGTGTCTGTACTGGGAAAAGAAAAAGGTTAAAAAAACCCCCAACAAACCAACCACCAAAAGTACAACTTGCACAAGCCCTTCTCCCTCCAAGCAGCTCTGTAGTGGAGCAAGCAGCTGTTTACTGTGTATAAACAAACCCTGTTGATCAGTGGAAAAGGCTTAAAAAGCAAAACAGATCCAGGGAGGCAGCTTGTTCCAGGCAAAACTTGGCGTTGGTGGCATGGAGCTTGTTATTCAGAAGGCACCTGTGCCAGCATGGGGTGAGCTGCAGTGCCGAGCAGCAGCTTGAAATTAAAACAGGACGGTGGCATTGTGGGTGGCACCGGCTGCCTTTGGGGCTGGAGGGGTTTCTAAATCAGGAGTGGAAGAGCCAGGATCCCCTAATGCTGCTCTCTCCTCTCCCTGCTCCCCATCCCGGCTTTCCTGGTCTTGCCCTGCAGGGTGAGGGCTCTGTGCGCTCTGCTCTCGCAGGCTCCTTCCTCCCCAGCTAACACGGGAGCAAGCAACTATGACTGATAAAATTTCTCTGAGCCTTCTGTGAAATCCTGCCAGTGGTCCCAAGAAGTGGCTGGTGCATGATAGAGCAGACACATCTCCTGTGAAAGGTCTATTGCTCACCTTGTAAAGCTCAGGTGCCTCTGGCAGCTCCTCCAGGTGCAGGACTTCCCTCTGCAGCTGATTTCTCCTCGGCTCCAGCTATCAGCCCGTGACTCTGTGCTCTGTAAGCCTGGTTCTGCCCTGGCCATTGCAGGCATGCGGTGTCATCTTGCTGGCCTCTTCCTAATGTCCTGAGTCATGGGTCTGGCTGTACCGCAGAGACGTTTCGGGCACCTGCCATGCTGCGAGTCCCTCGAGCCACGTCACGGCCAACTGGGCTCTGCCTGAGCTCATAAGCCACAGGAGCTGGGGGTTTGTTTTCACTTGGAAAATTCCCTGTGTGATGCTGCTGCCTGTTTGTTGTTAAAATTAGTTAGTAATGTTTCTCTCTCGCACGTTTCTCTTCTCTCATTAGTGTTGCTAAATGGACTGCCGGGGAGGTTTTATCTGGGCTTGTATGCTGGGAACCTGAGAAAGCCTAAGCATGATTATTAGCACATTATAATGGATTAAAGTGGGTATTAATGGTTGTGCATTGTGCTTAGGGAAACCTGTTATTTGTACAGGCCTCCTGAGGTGCAGATGGTGGCTAAAGCAGCCCTGGAGCAGACAGGAGCGGTGCAAGAACAGGTCTGGAGATAACCAGCTGTCATAAGAAAAAGCTGTCAGTATTGTGTGACCTGATACTATGACTTCTTGCCAACGAGGCCAAGTGGTCCTTAATTGCTTTGCTTGCTTTGGGTTGATTGTGCTGGAGTGAAGCTGTGGCACTGCAAGTCCCCTGATGTGATTGATGTGTCTCTGGTCTGTGTCCAAACCCACCTGTGCTTGGTGTTGCAACTGAGGTTGGTTGACATCTGGTCAGTACCTTTAATTCAAAAGGGACTGCAGCTGTATTTTGGAAACACTCTGTTTGCCTTGAGATTCCCCTTGGTACCGGGCAGTTATTTAAGGAAAATGAACAGAAGAATTACACTAGCCAGGATACACTACATTGAAGCGACAGGGTAATTGTACTGTGACCAGCTTGCAAAAAGCACAGGCAGCTCTTCCGCGCGGCTCTCGTTTGCCTGTTGCAAAGGCTCCGCTTTGTGTTGCAACTCCTGGCCGTGCTGTGCCAGGGCCTTGCCTCTCGCTGATTCATCGGGCAGAAAGGCACTTGATGAATCACCCACCGTGCCGGGGAGGCTGCCTTTGGAGAGCTGCCACCTCTGTGCGGGGCAGAGCCAGCCTTCCTTGTCCCATAAATCTGGTGGTTTTACAAATTGGGGAACAACGGTGGTGACTTGCTTTGGGGAATTTCACTGGGAATCCAGATTACTTCTCCAAGATATGAGTAAGATGTACAGAGTGCTGCAGAGTCTCTGAGCTTTCTACTGCCAGAGAAACTGGTGAGGTGACAGTGACTTCTCAGCTGCAAAGACTGCACTTCCCAAGCCTGTTGCTGACAACCCCTGACAGGCTGGAAACCCGGGGCCTGGCTGAGCATCTCCAAAAAATGATGACAAAAGGAAGCAACAAGCAGCTTCTAAACACTTCTTGAGGTTAGGGAGCATCCCTCGCTGGCCTTGTTTGCTCCTCTCCAGTATATTCTGAATCTGTTCTGTGGACCGGGATCCTGCTTGAACCCAGCTGGAGGATCTTGCTTGACTTCACAGGCCTGAAGCTCCAGCTCCCTCCTCCTGTGAACACAGCAATGCTGCTGTAGAGCTCTCCTGTTAGCAGGCTGCTCCCCATCCCAGGCACGATTTACCTTTTTCTAAAGCACTTCAGGGGAAATCATTACCCATCTGCCATGACTTTTGAGCACAGGCCACGTAGGTGTGGTTGGGATAAGGAGTTTGCCTTCAGATGCTTTACCTCTTACCAGCAGAGAGAGGCTCAGACCTTTGTGCCGTAGCCGCGGGTGCGTGCGGCTCAGCCTGGTAGCGCTTTTTTCCCTGGAACTTCCTGGCAGCAGCGGTAGGAGGAGGGGAGAGGGTGAAAAGGGGATTTTACACGGCAAGTTAAAAATGAGCAATAACCGCTATTGAAGCCAGCTCTTACGTGTTTGCTTTAGGGATGTCTATTATTTCAGATGCTTAAGGCAAGGAGTGTTTTTTCTGAGGTGTTTTACTTGTCCTGGAATCTATTTTTTTAAGGATTTTTCGATTCTCATTTTCCATTACTCAAGCACAATTGCATCGCCAAAGAAGCAATAGACAGGATTCATGATAAATGACACGGTGATTTAAAGGTATTTTCAAGGATGGTGCAAATTGTTTTGGCCAAGGACTGTTTGCAGTTTCAGGTTTATGTAAGATGTTGGCATGCACTGAAATAAGGATTGCCCTAATTACAGTACCTCCAGAATTATTCATAGGGGTTGTGTGACCCACCCTTACCTAAACTGTGGACTCCTAATTTATTGCTCAGGCAAATAGGGAGAAATCACTCCTCATAGATGAGCCGAGGCTATAGGAAAAACTGCAGGACTAACAGCAAGAACCGTGATCTGATCATTGCATTAGCATTTGGAAACATTTTTTCCCTTATTGTGACTGGCAAAATGATGCCCTATAAAACATGGGCAATAGAATATAAGTCAAATTGGAGTTGTTGGCATTATCTGGACTGGGAAGCTTTGGGGAAAGAGCTCTACCCTCTGGGTTGGTTTATCGTGTCCCAGGATCCCCCCCCTTGCCGCAGACCCACCGTGTTGCCTTGGTGCTGACACCGCAGGGCGTCCTGCAGATGCTGAACACCCATGGCTCCTGTCCAAGGCAGCAGCAGTTACAGGTGTTAGGAGGGGGGCAAGCCGGGTTTGTACGCTGCCAGAGGGCTCCCTGTTTGTGCTCCGGTACGTGGAGCCGGTGGAGAAAAGCAAGTAAGCTCTTGATATGGGGGTGAGTGAGAGCTGTGGTGTGCGGCTGTGATAGCACAGGGACATGCACTGCAGCAGGCACTCATCTGGCAGTAAATGAAGGAGTTTGTCAAAATGCAATGAAGTGGCGGTGGGTAGTCTCCCCCAAATAAGCATCAAAGGCTTTGGCTGGACAGGCGCTGCCTGTTGAGGGGGCCTCTGTACGCCTCTGACTGCAGCCGGTCTTCTGAGATAGTCTGGAAAAACTGAGACTGAATCTTTTTCAGGCTGATACTGCGCGAGAGAGGCCCACTGCGATTCCCTCAATGGCTTTTAACCTCACTGTTGTAAAAGTTGCTGGGTGGGGCAGAGATGACCCGGTGTTTGCGGGGCCCCATTGTTCTCTCCTGAACCGGACCCAGTCTCCTGTCAGCTAACTGGCATCGTGTTTGTCTAAGCCATGGAAAAATGAACAGTTGTTCAGATTGATTTTTTTTTATTTTTTTTATTATTTAGTTCACTGGCCAAATGGCAGTATCAAGGAAAAAATATTGCTTGGATCCAACAAAAACATTCATTTAATTTTAGATTGTCATTTTGAACAGAAATTCAAAACATTTTATTTTGAATTATGTAAAAATTAAAAAGCCATTTTTTTTTTCAGTTTAAACTCACAGCTACCTCTTACTCCCCAAAAACCTGCATTGGTGGGGCAACAGGCTAGCATTAAAAAAAAAAGGTTGTACTGAGGATTTGCAGTCAACCCCAAGAAGCTGGATGCTCAGTCTGTGGCTGTTCAAACCTATTGTTCAGAACCTGAATTCAGTGCAAGCAATGCCTCCACCAGCTCAGATGAATGAACTGTCTCGTTGCCCCATTTCCACCTGTTATCTCTGTGTGAAACAGCCCTGCCTGTGCCTGATGCGCAGAAGCATGTCCACGTTGTCTCTGTTGCAAGTGTTTTAGCCGCTGTGGATCGAGAGCAAAGCACTTGGCAGTTTTGCGGTAACAAACTGGTGAACGAAGAGGCACAGCAGCCACTGGCATGGCTGTGTCATGCTTGTGCAAATCACTGGCGTGGTAAGTAAATGCATCAGCCTTCAGGAAGGCTTCTGCAGATTAGCAGGAGCAGAAAAAATGCCAGGGTTTCTGTTTCATCTTGTGTCCTCACCGGTTGGTGGGACAGAGCTACTGCTGGAGCCACAGGTGGCGGAGCAGCTCCCTGGAGATCCCAGCATGCTGGTGTTTGTGTCTCTGCTATTATTAGAGGCAAAAGTTTCTGTGCTGGGTGGTTGTGCGGTTTACAGTCAGCTCCTATCTCTCACCTTGCTCAGAGGATGCCATTTTGGCTCTCTTTCTGCCACCCATCCCTGCCTTTTCCCTCTTCCAGGTCTCCGCACTCGAGCAGAGCGGTGAAGACTGATCTGGGCTTCTTTCCTTTCCCATCTGTGGCAGAGCAGAGCTGAAGCATTTCTAAAGTCAGTGCGAGTGTGGAGGATGTGAAGGGGAAGGAAAAGAATGAGGAGAGAGTTTTGGAACCCAGGAGTAGAGGGAAGAGGAGGGATGGTGGTGCCTGCAGTGCCGTCATGGGGTGAACTGCCTCCAGAACACTGGTCCTGAGGCTGTGGAAGTTTTGCACTATGTGGCTTTTGTGTTGGCATTGTGTTACTGAAATAGAAGGAAGGAAAATAACAAGGACTACAAAATGAACTGGTTTCTTGATAATCCAAGAATAGCAGGAGGCTGGTGCACAACGGGCTTTGTGTCTTTACTTTCAGGATGCTGAAAGCTCTGCAGGTTGTCTTGGTCAGCTGCATGGATGATCTGCATCATTCAGATCCACGTAAAAGCTGGGTGATGCCAAATATCCACAGCCCCCATCCTTGCTTTAAACCTCCAAAGAAAAGAGAACAAACATGATGCAATTCCTGCATGGCAAACACTTGCTCACTGTTTCAGACAACCGCATCTCCAACTAGTCCATGCCTCACACTCACTTTCCAACCAGTGAACAGCAGCCATGGTGCCAGCTCACAATCACACGTTCTGCCCGGTGGGTTTTCTTCCCCCACCCCCTTCATTTATTTTTTTTACCACTCAGTCTATCACATCGTGCTGTTCTCTGCTCCCTCCCTGCTTGAGTCACTTCCCCATCACTGCGTGCACAGCTGGACGTGACCTTTGATGTTCCCACTGGCTGCTGCCTCCGGAATTGTTGTTTGAGCTATAGCTATATCTAGAGATGCCCAGAGAGAGTGGCTACCATCGCTCTGAGTGTTGCAGGGATGCAGGGTAAAAATGTGCATGTCCTTCCCTCCCCACACCTCTAATTTCTTGATGACTGGTGTATGACGGGCAGCAGAGGCAAAGGCCATATGAGCAGGGCAGTGTCACAGACCGTGCTCCCAAGCCAGTGCTGTGGCTGAGAGGCAGCATTGCGGAGGTCTGCACTGTGTGGTTAACAGCTAAAAATCTTTAACAATTCTTTTGATTACTTTTAAAATGAAAAAGGTGTATGCTTTAGAGAATTAGATTTCTAATGTGCCTGTCCTCTCTTGTGGTAGCAAACCCTGTAATTTTCCTAGAGTGCTATGAATTGTTGGAGTCTCTGATGGACAGAAGCACCCTGATCCTTGGACAGATCGTTCTCAGCTGCCTTCAGGGTCATGCAGTCTGTTTCTGTGGCTGAGCAGATACCAAGAGCTGTTGATGGCAGCTGGCATCAGTCCTGGCAAGCTTACCTCTGCGCTTCCTTGCTGCAAAAGATGAGGTGAGACCATGGGAAGCCCAATCAAAAAGCATGATTGTTATATTTTATTTGCCCACTGACAGAATATATTGCCATGAATGTCGATGCACTCTGCTGTCACGTGTTTCTGATGGCTTGTGATAGTTGATGTAATCTTGTTACAAAAAAATTCTCCTATAGCAGCGCCACGCTGTGCTGGGGTGGCAGGATCAGCGTGATGGGTTTGGTTGCTCTGCTGTTGCCAGATTTGGCTGGTGTGTGCGGGCAGTGGTAGAGCTTTGCTTCAGGTAGCAAAACATCCCAACATCTGTTAGGAAATAGTTTAGAGAAGCAAGGGAATCCAGCCTGCGGAAGAAAGCCAAATAAGAAACTGCAACACGCAGACATATGCAGAAAATAACAAAAAGCCGTGTGGGGTCTGACAGGGTGATTATCCGCTTCCCAAAACACCGATCATCTTCCCATGCCCACCTGGGGTGAGCGAGGAGAAGTGGTGCCACGTGGAATGGGGAGATGTTGCTGCAGAGAATAACTCCCTGACCACTCACTGCTCCCTCTGAGGCAGGGAAATCCCTCCCAAAAGCAGTGCTGCTGGTTACCAGATAGTGAGTGGGGCTCTTTGTGTTAGGCTAACCTGTCCCCTCTTAGACAAGAGATGGCGTGGGTTTTGCAGCATGAGGTGGGATCCAAATACAGGGCAAAGTCTGTAGAAGAGGAGAGGACTTTGTCGCAGTGATTTGTGAAGATTTAACCTGTTAGATAGATGTGCGAAGTCTCTGCTTGCTTTTTGTAAGCTCCCTGGTGGCAGGCAGGAGAGGATGGGATCCACCTGTCCCTAGGGGTGACGTTAACTGGCCATGCCAGTGTGTTTAACAACACGCCAGGGAGTTTCCCTTCCTGCCCGGTCCCCGTGTCCTCAGGAAGACACAGCCGTGCTCTCACAGCCTTGTTCCCTACGGAAATCACACGCTGCAAGCGGCGGTGCGGTGGGAGAGAGGCAGCAGTGTCACTGGTGAGTCAGCCTGTTCCCACACTGGCCTTCAGTGACTTACCAGTGACAAGGATGGCTCGAAGCACCCTTTAAAGGGTTTATGTTTAAGAGGGGGGTTCACTGCTGCTTGGGAAGCTGCTTCCTTCTGCGTATCTCATCTTTCAGGCAATAGCACAGGCTTGCAAAGGCCTTTCTTGAAGCTGCTGTGAGATGCGGTACCTGGTTTATCACTGTAAGAGCCCAAACGGGAATCCTGGCTTTGTGCTTGTAAGTTAACTGGAGGGCCGATTGCAAGCTGGAACTAGCAGCAAAAGGTTTTTTCTCTTTTTTTTTTTCCTTTGTCCATGCCAGATGAGTATTATTTACAGGAAACACTTTGTGCAGCTTTGAGATTTGTTTAGAAGAGGAGTGTAGGGGGAGGAGACAGCTAAAGGCATAATGGAAACGAGAAAGGTCACGGTAATGCTCAAGAAAGTCCATGATTTCCTGGTGTGGGAGTATGGCTATTCTGGGGACTGAGGGAACAACGGAGCTCCGGCACCGGTTCCTGGGGGCAGAAAGCGCTCGCCAAGGGATGATCTGCAGGGGAACCAGCTCCCTTTGGGAAGAGCTCAGCGCCCAGCAGCTCTTCCCAAGGACTCGTAGGGCTGGACCCAAAGCAGCTGCTGGAGACACTGAGGGTCCCTGACATTCTGCTCATCTGGAGTCCTGTCCCTTTGCAGGCTGAGCTGGTGATGCCAGGGAAACTGAGCTCACGTACTTGGGGAGCAAGTTGGAGTCCTGATCCTCAAGAGCAGCCCCTGGGTGCAAGTTTGCTTTGGTTTTGATGTTATCAAAAGAAATGGGGATTGCCTATAGCTTTATATAATGGACAGAATAAACAAAGGAAATGAGGACAAGATGCCCTCAGCAATTACTGCTGAGAGCTGTTGTTGAATGACTCAGTGGCTGAGTTCTAAGTGCCTGGACATGTACAAATAAAAGTTGCTGAGAAGAACAACAGATCTTGGTGTGTTACAAGTCAGGACAAAGGACTTGCACATGATAGACCATGGGAGGTGGCAGGGGTTTGTTTGAGTGAGTTTAAGGTAGCTGAAAAGCTGTGAGTTAACAAGGCTGGAGGGTTCAGTTTGGCCGGCAGGAAAGGTACGGCTCTGGGCTGCAGAAGGCCAAGTGTTGCCCACTTGGCTGGTGGGGAGCTCCCAGCCTGCCCAGGTCTGTGACTGTGGGGTTTCAGCCACCGGCATTCAACAGACGCTTTGCTCTCCTAATATTCAGTTTCCACCTTCCCGCCAAGATGACTTTCAATTAATTTTTAAACTGAAAAGCAAAATATATATATTTTAATCGGTAGGAATGAGGATGAAATGTAATTCATTGCCCACGCAGAATTTAATTTGAAGCATTGAAAGTTGATGTTGGCAGTCCAATCCTGAAATGCCGTCATCTTCCTCATCCTCTGGTTTGCTCTGGGGAAGGTTTCTGAGCTTGCTGATTTTCAATGTTCTAGTGATAAAAGGAGTCACGTGTGCTGTATTGCTTTTATCTGAGGTCACTTGCTAGAAGCACCAGGAAATCCTTAAATTCAGACCTTTATTATGTGCTCTTGCAGCCCTGTCTGCTGCATGAAGAGTTTTTTCCCCTTTGGTGTCCTGCCTTTGCGTGTTTGAGAGCATAATTGGGCATAATACTGAGAAATGTGAGTTTGAGCTGTGCCCAAGCTGTACCAAAACCACCACATCCTACCATGGGATTTCAAATGCTTCTTTTTTTTAGTATTTTTTTTAGCAGATAGGTTATGACTCTCAGAGCTGTTGAGTATTTACTGAACAGTTCAGACTTACGCAGCCTGAAGGATTAATGTTACTGTAGCTAATTGCCCTTTGATGTTAATTGTCATTCAACTACATCTGCATCTGTAAATGCTTTCCCAAATTGCTATACTGACAAGTGAGATGCTTCAGTTGGCGAGTCCCACATCTGAGCGTGGAAAAGCTGTTGGTGCTGTGGGTTGTCAGGGGATGTCATGGCTTGGGTGGTCTCTCCCATCCTGCTTGGCAGCTGCAGCACAAGGCTGTGATTTATTTCCCGGAGTGGGTTTTTGTCAGATAAACCTCCCAACAGTGATGTGAAATAATTTAACAGCCAATTTCTGCAGTTAATGGTGGGAAAGGTGAGCTCAGCCCTTGCAAGTTTGATCCACCTGCAGAGGGTTCAAATGTGCCTCCACCGCTCTGCTCAGCGTGCTTCTTCATGGACTAGCTGCTCTCTAGGAAATTGGCATCAGGCATCGATGTTTTAAAATCGATGTCAGGCTTTTTGGACAGTGTGTATGTTGTGGGAAAAGGGGAGGAGGATGTCTGTGGCTGAAGGGGTTTTGGGGTTTTTTTTCTTTGGCTTTGCTAAGTTTTTAAGCATCGTGAGAAAAGTAAGAGCCCTGTGCTTGAGCTGTGGTGGAGAGCGAATAGTAAAAAGTTGTTTCATAATATGTGTCTGGATTAATGTTCAGATCTTACTGAGCCTTTTATGTCCTTTGGGCCGTGAATATAAGTATGGGGGCCCCTGGGAATGGATAAGAGGCCAGAAAAGCCTCCCATGTCAATGTACTGGGTGCTTATTATTGCAGGTGTCTGTTAGACCCTTTTATCGACTGCTCCTGTTCCTTGGTGGACAGTTAGCTGGCTGCTGTTGGCAGGGTTTGTAACACAGGAGAAGGGTTAGCGGCTCTGAAAACCGGGAAGCAAGGAGCTGGAAGATCAGTCCAGCACATAGTCACACGGCCACTGGTGAGCTAGGAGGAAAACCTGACCTTAGTCCTGGGTAAAAATAAGTAAAATGTCCTCATTCCTAACCCTGTGGAGATATTTGTGTCCAAAGCCCCTCCATCTGGTGGACAGACTGCTGCTGAGAAGTGTAGCAGGGGTGAGAAGTGTTTCCCGCAGGTCAGGTGTATGCAGGAGCGTGGGTCGGTGGATGGAAAAAACAGAAGCCGTGCTGGCAGAGCACGTACGCCAGTGGAGATTGATGGGGGAAGACCAGTACAGGAATGTGGAGAGGCAGGAGCAAGGGCTGGGCCTGGAAAGGCAGGAGAGGAGGATGCCCGCAGTGCTGCTGGGCTCGGGATGGGAGCAGAGATGCAATGAAGGAAGCAACTTCACTGATGGACTGAGCGTGTTTCCTCTTCAGACACCCCAGGAGCAGGGCGTGAGCCAGGGCATCTTAGTCTTTGCCCTGGGGTTTGAATGGGGGGATGTATAGATATTTTGAGTATTTTTGCAGCGCTCTCCTGACAAGTACTGAAGGTGAGAAAGACAGGGGCAGGAGGTGAACCAGGTTCCATGTGCTTCTGGGCCAAAGCTGGTCAGCTCTGGAGGAGGAAGAGTAGAAAGCATCTTGTAAGGATGCAAGGGGAAACATCAAGACAGGAAACAATTTATTCAGAGTTGTGTGCTACAATGAATTAGAATAGCCAGAAGTTGTACTGGGGCATACTGGGAGGGATGCTGGAAAAGAGCTGTGATACCTTCTCAGAGGTTAAGAGCTATTATTCAAGTAACCCTTGAATTATTTTACAATCGCATTTCTTTGTTATAAATGTTGTTATAGATAGACTGATGAGGTAGTATGAGTTCTCATGACTACAGAAAGAAATTTTTATTAATAATTTCTGCTCTGTGAACACTTCACAGTGAGGTTAGACATCTGCATAGAAATTCACCCTTCCCGTGAATAGCACAGGAGCCATAAACAGTTTGTCGCCTTGTCTTCAGAGCTTCCCTTGTATTATCATAGCATGGGTAGAGGGCACAGGGCTCTCTGAACTCGTCAGACCCCAGGCCCCTACTTGTGGGAATCATGCCTTCTTTAGCACACCTTAAAACGTGTGGGGTTTTAACTCTTCTCAGCTGGACAGCAGAAATGACAACCACAGGGAAAAACCACACTGGTTTCTTAGGTCAGGTGCATTCAGGACCAGAAGTTGTATATTCTTTTTAAGTCTACATGGTTTGTTGCAAAAGGTGTCACTGGATGGAAAGCAGCGGATCAGAAAAGGAGAAGACATGGTGTTAAAAATACTCATCTTGTGCTCAGTATGGCAATAAACTGTGACTGCACGTGGAGAGTAGGCTGCTCAGATACCCTGCCGATGAGTTTGTGGCTTTTCTCCTTCCTCCTTTCTGCTGACTGTGGGCTGCCAGGGCTGCCCGAGTAGGCACCGGGGCAGCTGCTTTACCCAGGACCATTCCATGCTCTCCTGCTTTCCATTTGGAGATGACCTTGTTTGAATTTCTAGGAGAGTACAAAGCTTGCCAGGGTGGGTTTGTTTGCATTTCTCTCTAAGCAAATACCTGGCTGTCACGTGGAGCTGGCGCAGGTGGTGTGCAGCACCTTGTCCAATCCCAAGGTACTCACAGTTTCAAGGCACAATCATGGCTTATTAACACAGCCTGGAGGATCTCCTGTTAACCCTCTTGAGTGGAGGATGTCTGGGTGTTTCCAGAAGGCTCTTGCTGCTCCCTCTGTGCTTGTAGGGCTGCAGGGACAGGGGCAGGCTGGGAAAGCAGTCAGCCATGCAGATCTGATGGGAGCAGTCTGCTTGCTGCAAGGCTGGCCGTGCATGGTCAGGTTTTACGGCTCTCGTCATGTAGCCAATCTGTCCTGGCTTCTTACACAGGAGGGAATCCTAAGGGCATGGTAGGACCCCAGATAGGCAAGCTGGTTAAGTGCAAACAGACTCTTGAAGCAGAGCTGCTCTGCCTGGCACCTGGTGGCTTTTCACATTGAGGATCCAGTGCACAGTGTTAGAGGTTTGCAAAGGGAATGGTCTAATTCTGATCTTCTACAAGGTAAACTTCTAATCCCGGGGCTGAGCCTGGATGCTGTTGGCCATCTCACTTACAGGGCTCTAACAGTCTGCCTTCCACACCTCAATTTACAGTCAGCTCCATCCCACCTTCCTGCAAGCATCTGCCCGGAGTACTTGTCACCCTAAGCTATTTCTGTAGTTGATGATGATAGAATCGGGCGGTTCAG
>NW_008824010.1:2020866-2024891 GCF_000699105.1 Pygoscelis adeliae
GTAGGATATGAATCTTTTGTAGGAACCTCCTGCAACCACTGGTTTGAGGGAGTCTAGTGTATAGATTAGACCTTTGCGCTGGTCCTTGCTGAAACACATTGCATCCTATTTGGGTTTTCTGTTTGTTTGTTGCACATTTCCAGCATATCAGGATTCATTTGAATTCTAATATTCTCTAACATACTGGCATTTCATCCCCACTTAGGATCATCTTCATCTCTTATAACTTCTCTATTTCCCATTTCTGATGGTTAATGAATGATGTATCCTTAGGTCAAAACACAGCTGGGATTTGGATTAAAAACCGCCTTGGCAGTCTCTCAGAACATCCTGGAAGCATCCAAGCCCTGTTGCCTATAGATTATGGGCAAAATAAGACTATAAACCAGGTAGAGACCTCTGCTTTGGGGGCTTAACAGCCTCCTCTGCTTTTCAAATCATGTAATCGTAATCTTTGCAAGATTAAACACTGCTTCAGCTCTGGCTTTTTTTTAAATTTCACTTTCTTATGGAATAAACTGATGGTGACAGATGCCCAAGAGCCCTGGAGGTCAACGCTTTGTTTATGCACAGGAAAATTAGGGCACGAGTGGTGACGATTTGCTCCAGAGAGGGACATGGCTGTTTCTCACCTTATCCTGGAGCACGGGGCTGCCTGGCAGCGGCCATGCTCTGTGCTGGTATCACCAGGGCAGAGCCCTACAGAGGGGCTTCGGGCTCCTCCAGGGGATGGGCTTTGTGAATAAACTTCACCTTTTCTCCTGTGCTCCCAAAGTCTTCCTAAGTGTCTGTGGAAAATTTTTTGTGAAAGACACGTGCTTATGTCACTCTATTGCTGAGGAAACTGAGCTGCAGAGAAACAAGCTGCTTCATTCGGTTTCTGTGGCCAGGTTGGGGCATAATCAGATATCCTGACTCTGGCTCCTTGCCTAATGACTGTGCAGATAACCAAAGCGATTCCTGTTCCTGTAAGTGTCTTCAGTCTTTCAGACATTGATCTTCAAGCTCAAAGAGAGCTCAGATCCTGTGTTAGAGAGGACTGAGGCCTGGAAAAAAACAAGGTGGAATTTAATTTTGCCTAAGTTGAGCCATCTAAAAGCAGCTCTCTGAATCAGAGCTGGCCCCTGCAGCCTCTCTCCAGCCAGGGGCTGTCAGATGAATCACCCTATCTTCCAATTCCATCTCGGGATGGAGGTGACTCACCGGCTGCAGTGCCTGTCTCCTCTGTTGACTACAGAGGGTGTCTGGGGCTCCTGCTCAGACTTTTAATGTGCAAATGCCCAGACGGGTGCTGCCCTGAGGCTTGTAGGTATCTGTGACAGAGCAGAGTGAAATCCAGGCCTTAGGATGATAACCAGGGGTCTCCAAAATAGTGGGCATCCTTCACAGACATTAAAGCATGTGGCCACCAGTTTGCAGCGGTGAGCAGTGGTGCAGTGAGTGACTGCTTGGTGTACCAGCAGTTTTCAGAGGAAGTGGTAGCATCCCTCTGTGCAGCTGGGGCTGCTTCCCCTAACCTGCTCAGGACAGAGGTGGTTGAGGAACAGCTTGGTCACGCTGAGGACAGGCACCACTGCAGATCTGACGTCTCAGAAACAGTAAATATATTTAGTCTGTACCAGTGAACATTCTTCTCCGGCTCCAAAATGGCTCACAAAGAGGTGCTTTTGTGGAGAGGACGAGGGGTGCCAGCAGGAAGCTTGCTGAGACAACACAGAAACATTTTCTACCTGTGATCTCAGTCTCTGGAGATAAGGCTGGAATTTTGACACCCCCCAGAGCATCCTCTCTTGGCCCCTCGTTGATCCCGCAGCTCTGGACAGGGGAGGGACTTTCCTGCCTGGGCGATGCTCCCGCAGGGGAAACAAAGGGTCAGGGCAGGAGGGATGTGGCAGTGTCACCGGTCCCCTCTGGACAAGGGGTCTTGGAGTCGTCTGACTGTGAAGGATGCCATTCATGAAAGGTCAGCTTGTCTAATAAACTCTGACAGTGGTGTAGGGGTCATCAGAAGTGACCTGAGCCTCCAGACAGAGAAAAACCTTTCGGGTTTGTCTGACAGCAGCCTGTGCATGCACTGTGGCAGGTCGCACACAGTGTGGTTCATTACTTATGGCATAAGGTGCAAGTCCATAAGCTTCACCATGTTGGGAATCCTCTCTCGTGCCGCTGGTTAGCATATGCAAGGTCTCGGCAGTGCCAGGGTCAGCGCATGGAGGTTTGGGTTACTCAGTAGTTGCAGGCTGAGCTTTCCAGGGAGAATCCACACCAGCACAAAGCAGATCTCAGTCCTGTGCATACGTGTGTATTTGTTACAGAAATAGCAGCAATTGCCTTTTTTATTGGAAGGATTTTCATAGCAGAGGCTGAACATTTGTATTGTTGGGGTGAGTGACTCGAGGGAGGGGTTCTGGATTGGGCCCAGACCTCTGCTGCCCAGCTCCGTTACACTGAGCGTGCCATGTTCCACGTACAATGCTGCCTTTCAGCCAGACCTACAGAATAGGCTTTGTGTCTCCTTGTGTAAGCCCTCTTTTAAGAGAGAAAAGCTTCCTTAGAGGCTGTAGGCAGTGCTCCATGCTTTGAAATGGTTTTCACCTGTGCCAGGAGTGATTTCACTCTGCCTTTTGCCAGGGCTGAGCTGTTTGGTGGTGCCAGGTGCTTTACTTTTCCCTTGCTGGCAGCTGCAGAAACCCATTAGAGAAATGAGTTGCACTGGGACCGCTTGGTACCTGGGGAGAAGAGCATGTAATCATGGAGTAGTATCAAGTAGCGGTGGTTCCTACAACTGGGGCTTATTTAATGAACTTATTCTTAATTGTCCTCCTGCCCCTCTGTAGAGCTGGCTGTTGGAGAGCATGGCTTGGCAGAAAAGTAGGTGTTGGGTCTAGAATTACTTTGTCCCTTACAAAGATTTAAAAGGATAAGCCAATAACATATTAGCACTTATGTATTGATTCTACGTCTTGTTTTTAAATTAATCTGGTGCTTTTGTGCTGGGCGCCTTGCTCCTCTGATGTGCAGGAGCAGGACACAACAGACACGTTCTGGGGCTCAGCATGGGCAATGGGTATTTCTGAGAACCTAGTCCTCCTTTAAATGCTTCATATGAGAGAGACTGAGGGGAGGGGGAGAGCTCACAGGAAATTTAATCTCAGCGTTGACTGCTGACCCCTCACAGATACAGCCTTAAGCTGCTCGTGTAGCTGACTTTGGGACTGCGGTCGGTCTTTCTGTGGGTGTCTGACTTGGAGATGGAAGAGAGAACTAAGTGCAGCATCGATGTTTTTAAGATGCATTTAGGCCCTCTCAGGATAGAGATGGAGTTATACTACTGTTTGTAAAGGCACTTTTGCAAACTCTAGTGTAAGCTGATCTGCAACATTAGGCACTCAAATACGTCCTAAAAATTGGCTGAAGTTCTCTTCTATTCCAATTTCCCTGCTGCAGCCACTATTAAATATAATTGTAAGATACAAGGAAAAACATTCCAAGAATGTTACTAGCTTATGAAACTGGATTGCCTTGGCTACTTCTGGGGCAGACTTAATAGGAGAAAACCCTCAATTGATGGGTCCAGGGCTTCATCGTAGTCTCAAATTGTAACTTCCCTTCTTCCCTGATGTTTAAGGACAGCGGACATTATCTCAGTAATCTATAGATAGTGCCTGAATCACTCTTTATAGTACAGCTAAAACAAAAACATTAAATAATATATCCTTCCTGCTCCTATAAGCAGGGGAAGTGTTTGACACCTCATTTTACAGGCAGAGAAAAGGATATGTAGAGGAGGAAAGTTATATACAATGAGTCGTGGTAGAGCCGTGATGGTAGCTGAGCGGTTCCTGACTCCTTCGTCTGCAGAAGGCTTTGCCCCCCCAGCCAAGCTGGTCCTCCCTGGCCGCTCACCTCAGCATCTTCCTAGGGCAGGTTAGCCTCGAATGAGCAGAGAATCAAGATGTGACTGGAGTTGGGGTTAAAGATAAGAATGTGGATGTCTGATGTCCTAAGGGGGCAGCTGTGATTCT
>NW_008824010.1:2024948-2034718 GCF_000699105.1 Pygoscelis adeliae
CAGCGAGCTGGTTTCTGAACCGTAGATTGGATCTAGGGATTTCTGACTTCCAGGCAATTCTGCGTAATATCAGAGAATTGCAGGGCTCCTACCAAAGCAATCCAGACTCATCGTTGTATGAACACATGCTTGCAAAGTGTGCGTGTTCCAGCTGCTGCTACACTAGGGATGCTCAGGCGAAAGGGCTCCAGGTAGCGTTTGTAGCCCAAAGTACATTTGTGTGGATGTTCAATGCGGAGAGAAAAGTGACCATCATCTGCTTGATCTTAATGTTTTTCCAAGATTACCTGTTCTCAATCAAGTGGCCAGACAGTTTGTGAATCTTGACCCTGTGTATTTATCTGAGTTTCTGGCTAAGGAGGGGATTTAGTGACTGTGGTCCCTTGGCTGCTTCTTTACCTGTCACTGGTTCCTTCATTTGGATGTTACATGGCTGCAGTGGAGCATCTCTCATAGTGGGTGGAGGAAAAGGGCAATTTGACACAAGTCTGGAGTGAGACTTGGACTTGCATGTTTGCATCTAAGTAAAATCCCTGGCTGAGTTTTTCCCTTTGCAGTGTCTTCAGTCAGACACTGGTCTCAAAACCAAAGGCTGCCCCTTATCTCCCTAGGCTGTGAATGAGGAGTTCTTCACTAAGGCTGGGGAGTCCAAAGTGGCCAGGTCTGCTCTGGGTGTCCTGTTAGCTACAGGCACTGGCATGCTTCTGCCAAACTGCCCAGTGGGTCATCCCGATGGGTCACCCAGGCTCAGGAGAGCCCTTAACCTCTGCCCTTTGTCGTCGGCAGCCCTTTGGCTAGTGAGCCGCTGCCTCTTTGTTCTTGGCTTTTCTCCTTTATACACCCCCATCCCTCTCTGGGAAAAATCAACATTTGCCTTTCAGAGCCTGGCAAACAGAAGGGGTCTGTATTACATCCTGATGGCAGCCCTAGGCTTGCAGGGCTCTGATGATAAATCCAGTGATGTTGTTGTGGGGGGACCCTCTAAAACACAAGTTTGGGAGTTCTGTGTGTCTGAAACAGGGGCAGGGAATGGTCACTGAATGGTCACTGAGCAAATGCTGTGGCTAAAAAATAAAATTTGGATTGCATTGAGGTTACAAGAAGGTAGCAAGAAATGGATTTAAAATCTAAGTAAGGATGATTTAATGTTTTTCAATCTGAAGTTAACACATTGCTGCTTAGTGTGCTAAAGCTGTGCATAGTGTTGGAGTGCAGCAGAGCGCCAGATGCTGGGCTGGGAAGTTTGCACCAGGAGTTCTCCTGTGTGGTCAGAGCCAGAATGTTATGGGCCTGCAGGGAGTGGGGAGGAGAGCCACGGGGTGTCTTGGGAGTATTTGATCCATATGGAAATACCACATTGCAGTTTTAAAATTCCTTTCCCCTCCTTCAAATCTGACTGTTTTTTTCCAACTAATCCATGGCCGTTGCCAGATGAACCTGAGAAAGTTAGGTGCATGCATGAGTCTGGATGCTGTAAATGTTTGGGGTTTTGTGGAAGGCAAAGGATGAGCAGTGATCGTTCTGTTCTTTGTTTGCATAGTGCTCTGCATGCTAAGCCTTATTCCTTGTCCATTCAGGCTCCTGGGGATTCTTGTGCTATTAATGTTAATCATTAACTAACACATTTCTAGCTTGCTGAAGCTCTTGTGGCAGCTGGTTAATGTAAGAGTTTGATTATTTCCTTCTTTGAGCAAGACTGCAGCTTGGATGAGTTCAGATGCCTTCCCTCCTCCCCATCTCTGCTGGGGTGCTGCAGGTTCTGCAGAAACAAATGGGACCAGATCCAAGCTGCTCTCGCGACGGCTTTGCGAGTTCTGTGACATTCTTGCAAAACCCCCTCATTTAGTGAAAATGCCACGAGTACACTGTTTGTTGTAGCTCTTAAGTCCTGCTCCTTCTCCCTCTTGGATTTCAGAAGCTAAGGACTGTGAGCAAATGAGGAGCGTGGTGAAGATGGTAAATTTAAAGGCACGAGATCTCTTTGGAAGTCTGGTTAGCTTCAACAGTGAACTGGAAGTTATTTTAGACTTGACAGTAGTTACCAAGTCCATTCCCAATCAGTATAGCTTCACGAGAACATTTTTCTGTTCCTTTATAAATCCTTTTCCCTTCCTTCCTACTGCTGACTAAAAGAATTGCATAAACCAGCAAAACTGACAGTACATACAAAAGGCCTGTTTTTCCAGTCCCTTCTAATTTGTGTGGATACTTGCATTATAAATACGTATTTGTACAAGTCATCTGATGTGTCAGTGTGGTGATGTGGCATCCTTTCTGCTGCCTGGCCGGATTACTGAAACACTCTAACCAGAAGGATCACAGATGATGACTAACATGCTTTTTCATATGAAAAACTGCTTGTGCTAATTTCTTTGTGCTTTCATGATTGTCCAGCATATCTGTGAATGACTATCAGCTGTGAGGAATTTGTGGGCAGTAAAGAACAGACCATCACAAACAGTGGTGAAATTATCTTGTTATTTCTATCAAGTGAATATCTGAGGATTGAGTTTGCTCACTTCAGAATAAATGCATGGGGAAGAGGCATGATCTCTGTGCTGTTTGAAGGCCATTTTAACTATTGAGCAACTTGCCAAAGCACTGGGGTCACTCCAATGTTTAAATCTTGACATTGAGATTGAGTGTCTCTGAAAAGCCAAGACTTCGTTCAAGCATGAGCTTGAATTCATGATGACTGGATAAAAATGTGTGGTGTGGGTTTTGCAGGTCAGTCAAAGCAATTTTCTGGCCTTGAGCTCTATGGATGCATCAGTTGATTTCCTGAGAATTACTGCAGTTTAATTTGAGTTAAAATCTTAAGTCAAAGCCTGAACTTGAGCCAAGGTTCAAGTGCTGGGACCCCTGTCATCTTCCACCACAATGTGCGAGACTGATCCTTCTACTATCTTAGCCCTTTGCTGTGGCCAGGAGCTCTGGGCAGGCCACTGCTGGGCTTGGGAAAGCCTTTCTAAAGTTGGAAAAATTGAGGCTTAATTCGAGCTGCTGCTTATCATTAGCACAAGCTTTTAGAGCATTTTTTTTTTTTTGGTGTTAGGCATGTGTTTGGCACCTGCCAGAAGTATAACATTGTGGTAGAAATACATGCATCTTGCTAATGCCAATTTTCCTGTGGTTTTCTTGAGGGTTATCTGTAACCCAGCCTCGGTTCGGGTTCTTTCTGTGTGTGAACTCGTGGCTCCACTTGTGTTAATGGTGCTGTGCTGATTAGCAGTGTTGTCTGGCCCCAGCCTGATGATGTCCAGCTCCCACGTAAGTGAAATGGTTGGTGGTGTTTTAGGCTGTATGGTCTATGCTTAGCCTTTGACCTAGAGGCATACAGCCTGTTGGTGTGCCCCTGTGGCGGTAGCTGTGTTGGAGATGGTAGTGGTCCGCTCCCGAGTCTGTAATTGGTGCCCCTCGGGAACAGCATCCCTCCATCCCGGTGAAAGCTCAGTTTGCTGCCAGAGATATCTGAACCAGAATGAAACCATGCACATGGGTTAAAGGCTTTTTTTTTTTCTTCTAGCTGTGCTCAGCTTCTTTGGAAAGAGTCTCTATTACACAGAATCTGGAAAAGTGTCTTTTATACTTCAGTGCATGTTTCTGATTAGTGCTGGAAATGAACATGAATTTTTTCCCTTTTTTTTTTTTAAATATATTCCTTTTGAGGTTAATGTTGCAAGTGGATTTCAAGTTAATGGAAGTGAAGTTGTAATTGTGTGGTTTGTTGGAGTTGGGCTTGAAGCAATAGAGACTCCTTCTTCCTTTGCTACTCTGCAAACAGATGTCTCTCCCTTACAGTCCTCAGCTCCTCCAGAGCCTCTCTGTCCCCAGCTGTCTCTGGTGACACCCACAGCTCCACGGGCAGGGCTCTACCTCTGAAAGCGACGTCCTATGTCAGCATTAAAACTTTGCAGCTCAATCTCCAGCAGCTGGTCTGGTATGTTGGAGAAGCCACCGAGGCGGTGGTTATGTGGTGTGGATCAAACCACGTGTGGGTTATCCTCCCTCTGTTAACAGCTCCAGGCCTCGTTACTGATGAAGTCTTCTCCAGCCATTTTCTCAGGAGCTTGTAGAGTTTGTGTGGAGCAGGATGAAATACAGCTGCCAGTGAAGGCAATCCTCTTCCCCACTGCCTGGATAGTACCTGTGAAGTAGATAAAATGACCATACACACTCTGTATGGTCCTGAACAGATGGTCCTAAGAGTGTTGCAGTGGACATGCACATCCTAAAAGGGAGTGGAAGACTCTGTCCCAGCAGTCTGCGCTGGTACCAGTGCCAGCTCTGCACCCGCTGCAGGGCACATGAGGTGACATCAGGGATGGCCTGAGAAGATAGCAATGGGCAGGATGGATTGGAGGAGGTAGGGCTGGGTGCCTCCGCAGTGCACAGGCTGGTGCAGAACCTGCCCTGGAGGGAGCCAGCTCTAAAATGCCAGTGCTGTGTAGGTGCTGAGACACCTCTGAAGTGTTGTTCTGCTGGGGGGTCTCCCACCACCCCAGTGCCAAAGTTGGTGGAGTCTAGGGATGGCTCCATGACCTGGCCCAGACCTGTACACTCCAGGAGAGAGCTCTGGGAAGCTGGGAGTGGGGAAACATCTGTAGGAGGAAACTGGTCTTGGATGGAGACACGTCTCCAGTGTTGTCTGGACACCCTGCCGCGTTCGTGCTGGGTGAAGGAAACTGAATTATCTGATCTCAGACGCACTAGTAAATACATTTAACAGAAGCAAGGTCATGCTGGCTGCTCAGATGACCTGGTGCCACTTTGCTGACTCCAGCACAGTGTGGGATGTCTCCTGCTGGTTTTGGCCCATCCCTTTCTGACATGGCCTTTGTTTGGTTTGGGTTCTTTTGTTTGTTTTTATTTTTGGTTTTACTGGACTGTATAGAGAGAGCAAGTTCCTGGGTTGCATCCTCCATTGTTTGTCTGCACCCCGTGGTTTCTCTTGATAATGGAAATTACTCATTTGTTCTTTTGATTTTTACATGGTATGAGTGTAGTGGCATGGATCACTTACTGTGAGGAGAAAATAAATCTCAAGTGGCCTGTTTTGTTACTATTCTATGCATCCATAAAAAGTATGGAATGAATCATGCAAAAACTGGTGTGTTTTGGAGAACGTACATGTTAGCTGTATTGGAGGTGAACATCTCCGGCGGTCCCCTTGTTAGCACTAGGTTCAGATTCAGCAAATTCAGCTAGAAAAGTCACACTGTAGCAAGGACAGTTTCTCCAGACAGGCTGGATTCAGTCTCCTTGCTGCCCTGCACCATGTCCGCATCCTCTGCACTGGGGCAAGTGTCTAGAAAATGCTCCTGTGTCAATACTGGAATGCTTTACATCCATGGTGTGTTACATCAGCGGCTGCAAAAGCACAAAATAGTAGAACATTTGGCCCAATATTATCTGGAGGGAGTGATTCAGATATGAGCCTGGCTGGGATCTCGCTTCCACTGATACAACTCAGTTGGAGTGATTCTTGGCTTCGGCAGTTGCGAAGGAGACCCCAGTCAAGCCCCATGTGCCTTCAGCACTGCTGCCTTTCTGCTGTGCCATATGGTCCCAGCCTGTGGATCTGGAGGGAGTTAGTTGTTGATTATAAAACATGAAAAAATATTGCTCAGCCAGTGAGCCAAGGTGAGGCTAAGCTCTGCGAATGTCGTAACTGTCCTGCTGCAGCACATCCGCTGGGTTGAATGAACTGTTCTTGGATTGACTGATTTTTAACTGTTGGACTCTTCCATTTTGAAGACATTCTGCTGGGGATGTGGGGAAGCATTCCTAATTTCAGCTAAATAAAGCATATTTCATTATGATTTTTAGTCCAGTGCACTACAATAAATTTATAGCTTGAGGGCATTTGAACTGCGTTAAGAGGGAAGATTCATAGGCACTGTGTCTGGGGTGGAAACCTTTGATTTTTCATTTCACAGCCCCACAGCCCAAACCTGGGGCTCAGCCTGCTGCTTCCACACTATGAATAGAGGTAACCCCAGAACGTGCTCACCATGCTGGTGCTCTCTAGTCCTGCCCACGTTGCTGGCTTCCTGGTAGTGTGTTCAGAGCAGCATATTTTTAGCTGTTGCTTTCTCTTTTTTTTTTTTTTTGACAGATCTCTCTTCTGTCTTGCTAGGCTGCCAGCTTTCCCTGCTGTTTATCTGCTTTCCAGGACTGTCTGGATCCTCCCTCGGTGGAGGGGCAGTGGGGCATCATGGACAGCAAGCTTGGCTTGGACTCTGTAGCGCTCCCTCCTCTTTCCAGATTCACTGTTAAGGGGTTGGACAGCCTGTACAAATTGCTTGTTTGCGCCTTATTTTCCCTTTTGTTGAAAGGGGATTAACAGCATTATTATGTATTATTAATGTTGTTAAGAGGGGTTGAAGCAACAGCTGTCAAACTTCCTTCTAATCCTGTCTCCAAGACAGAGCAAATCAATTCAGTTTGTCCACCTTTGGGTTTACCTATTTAAAAAAGGGCGTGAATAGTAATTACGCATCTCCAGAGAAAACCTGCAAGACAGGGCAGATAAGCAAATTCTCAGAAATGTTTGCATAAAAGGTACAGGCTCAGCCGGGGCATGGATGCTCTGGTGGCTGTGCCGTGTTGGATGCTCCAAGTCCTGTGTGTGTTTTTTCCACTGGAGTCGTTGCTAAAGGGAATAAAGCTTATTTCCTATGTGCGATCCTGTCCAAGCTTGTAAGCTCCTCGCTCTGCTTCCGTCCTGCTTTGCCACAAACTGAACGAGGTCTTTGAACATAAAAGGATGTATTTAACTAGCTCAGTGTGGCTGCATACCTGCGTGCCACCCATAAGGGATGTTTTTTCTCTGGTTTTTGAGCAATTATGAAAGCCAGATTTCAACACTGCACCTTGCTCGCATGCAGACAAAGCAGAGGTGTTCGTTCTCTGCAAGGAGCCGAGCCAGGACTCGAGTGCTCTTGCAGCTTGTCTGAAGAAGTGCTATTTAAAACTCTGTTGAGCAGAGGAAATATGCTTTTTCATTCTTGCTAGTGTCCAAAGAAGCAGTAGACATTTAGAGAGGAGAAAATTAAGAAAAAAATCATGGACTGGGTTTAATAGGGGAAAAAAAGTATGTTTAAAATTTATAATGCTGGTTATAGTGCACAAGCTCCTAGAAACTTCAGCCCTTCTCTTGCTGTCAGTACTGGAAACTGCAGGCAGTGATGTGTGTAGCAGCAGACTGCCCCATTGCAATGCAGATAAAGCTCTCCAGAAGACAAGCTGGGTGTTCATGCATGCGGCTGGATGGTCCTGGCTCTATTTTTGGCCCTTTGGCTGGCAGTGCTCTTTGTGGGGCAGAGATGAACAGGGGGACGGCTCTGGGTGGTGCTGGCCAGGGGCTCTCCCTCCGCTACCGCAGTCGGGCAGCTCCGCTGTGTCCCTGGGACCAGCCCTGTGGTTCAGCCACATAACGTTGTAGGCACAGAGGCTTTTTATATTAGAAAAGGAAAGGGAGAGAGAAAATGCACACACATATGCATATTTATAAGCAGAGGCTTCCGAGTGTGAGACACTTTTTCCATGTTGAGTTGCCAGGCAACTCTTTTCCCTTCCCTTCCTCCATCCCAGGGCTCATTGATATGGAAGTTTTCCTGCCTTTTATGTGTTTTCCTTTTTTTTTTTTTTTGTAGTATGCACTCTTCCAGCTGACATGTTTGTAAGGTTGTGGCTATGTTACAAATCACAGTTTGGGGATGTTCTACAGCTTAAATTGGTGCTGGTTTAACCCCTTTGCTTATTGTCCAACAGATCTGGTAGATGGCGAGAAATGAAGATACTTGTTTAAAGTCTATCACTTGTAATTAAGCAACATCACCCCAAAAATCTGGGAGTCTGTTACCTGTTCGCAGGGTAGAAATCCCAACTCAAAATATTGGTGCGGTCGGGCAGGGTTTGCATTGAGCAGAGGAGCCTCCGTGGCTCTGTTTGGGAGCCCGACAGCTCCAGCATCTGGTGTCTAAGATGATGGATGCTATCATGGAGCTATTGTTCCTCCGGCAGGACCCACCAGAGACTGAGGAGCTGCCAGACCTTCTGGGAATCCCCATATCAGGACATCATAGCATTTGGGGTAGTTTCAGAGTATAGCATCCCACATGAGGTGGTTCACTGCATTTATTGTGTCCGCTTTTATTGTCCTAAGAAAAGAGGAACTGAGGCACTAATCAACACACAGTTTCTGTGTGTGGCTGGGTTTTAACCAAAGGCTTGTTAAGGTGAATTCTGATTCTTGCTGAGTTTTTCAGCATACCTGGGAAATGAGCGTTATGGAAATCGCCACTTTACAAATAGATAGCTGGGGCGGCAGAGAAGTTAAAGAAATTGCTGATGGATTAGAAGTGTTGCTGTAGCCAGCAGGCCCCGCTGGCTTGTGTGGAGTCTGGGAGGCAGGCAGGCGTCTGGGAGTTACCGATTACTTTCGGAGATGGGTATGGGAATGGAGGAGACAGGTGTGCCTGGGTTTTGTCTTTCAAAGTAATGTATGATGTAGGGTAGGTTAAGAATGTCCACATATCTTTCTCCAGCACAGTGCATGTGAATTAGCAGTGTGCTACCCCAATGAGTATGATGAATACTTTTTCATTAAAAAAGATGGAGCAGAATTAGTCCAACATCTGGATCGCTGTCTTCTGGCTTAGCATCTGCCTAGAACACACGATGTATCCTGTGTTTTAGCCTGTCTAACCCCATGACAGGGTTCTTATACACGACATGTTCCCAGGATGCTGGGTGCAGTCTAGCCAGAAAGTAGTCACCCCTTGCTTTCCTGTGATGTGAACACGGGAGCCACTGCTGCCCCTGTGGCTGAGCTGGCTGGAGAGGCCAAGCACCTCTGGGAAGGGGTTTCTTTGCAGGAACCTCTTTGCTGAGCTCTCTGCCAGTGCAGGGCATGTGCTGGTCCTTAAATTCCTGTGCTTTCTCAGCAAGGAAACCTGTCTCTGGAAGTGCTGCACTTGTTTCTAGGATAAAACATACTGGAGCAAGAGGTGAAGGTGCATGTCCCACTTAATGATTTCAAAAGTTCTCTCTGGTGTTTCTGGAAACCCTAAATACATGTGTGGGTTTGAATAATAATGTTTGACATCTTCAGGGAAAGGTGGAGGTCTCCCCTCAGGTGTTTTTCTGTTTAAAATAACATATAACATTCCCTCAATTGCAGAGATGATTGTGCATAGCAGATTCCCAACAGAAAATGTGCCTCACCAGATGTAGAGTCATAGTGGGGAGATTGCCCCACGTACACCATGTTCACATGAACTCCCTTGGCCCATTCAAACCTTCTTCTTGCTTTAGGAATCACGCGGACCTCCAGCGGGAGACTTCGGAGACTCAGTGACCAGACAAGTCCAAGTAAGTTGCATGAATCTCTCTGTTTGAAACTTCCTCATCCAATAAAAAAACCCAAACAAACCAAAAAAAGCCCCCAAACCAGCAACCAAACACAAAACCAAAACCAAGAGAATGCAAGAAGTAACTCTCAGAAATCACATCTCCTGCCTGCTGTCCAGCGGCCGTGGTTGGGAAGGCAAAGCTGGCTGCTAATAATTGCAGAGGTCTCTATGCTGCAGAGAGCAGTACATATAAAAAAAAGAACAGTATATATATTTAAAAGAAAAGAGAGCACAATATAAAATAAAAGAATAATTACTTAATGAATAATGGATCCAGAGAGAATAATTAGAAAGCCCCATCTCAATTCAAGGGGTCTAACACAGGGCAACAGAACGCAGGACTGGCCTGCG